>NW_025237935.1:0-4451 GCF_018294505.1 Triticum aestivum
CCTAGACGCACAGTTCGGGACCCCCTACCCGAGATCCACCGGTTTTGACACTGACAGGCGTCAATGCGGAGCTTGGGATGATGATGATGATGTGCGCAACATGGCGACGAGGGACGCGGCAACAGGCGCGGCCGCTGCTGCAAGTGCAGCGAGCGCGACCACTTTAAGCGGGACTGCCGCAGCTGCGGAAGGCACCGGCGACGGGGCAGGCGCTGCTGGCGAATGCCGACGTCGACTACGACGGCATCCTCTAGGCCATGGCTTAGGGGCTGAAATGTGGGGCAATAAGCCACAGCTCGGACGCGGTGCGCGCGGCGCGTCGGATGCGGCATGTGGCAGGCTCACGCGCGCGTGTGTGTGTGTGTCCGTGCGGGCGGGCGGGCGGGCCGTAGTTAGTTGGAGAGAAGAGTGTGTTGGAAATATGCCCTAGAGGCAATAATAAAATGATTATTATATTTCCTTGTTCATGATAATTGTCTATTATTCATGCTATAATTGTGTTATCCGGAAATCGTAATACATGTGTGAATACATAGACCACAACGTGTCCCTAGTGAGCCTCTAGTTGACTAGCTCATTGATCAATAGATAGTCATGGTTTCCTGACTATGGACATTGGATGTCATTGATAACAGGATCACATCATTAGGAGAATGATGTGATGGACAAGACCCAATCTTAAGCATAGCACAAAAGATCGTGTAGTTTGTTTGCTAGAGTTTTTCCAATGTCAAGTATCATTTCCTTAGACCATGAGATTGTGCAACTCCCAGATACCGTAGGAGTGCTTTGGGTGTGCCAAACGTCACAAGGGTAACTGGGTGGCTATAAACGTGCACTACGGGTATCTCCGAAAGTGTCTGTTGGGTTGGCACGAATCGAGACTGGGATTTGTCACTCCGTATGACGGAGAGGTATCTCTGGGCCCACTCGGTAATGCATCATCGTAATGAGTTCAATGTGACCAAGGGGTTGGTCACGGGATCATGCATTACGGTACGAGTAAAGTGACTTGCCGGTAACGAGATTGAACAAGGTATTAGGATACCGACGATCGAGTATCGGGCAAGTTACGTACCGATTGACAAAGGGAATTGTATACGGGATTGATTGAATCCTCGACATCGTGGTTCATCCGATGAGATCATCGAGGAGCATGTGGGAGCCAACATGGGTATCCAGATCCCGTTGTTGGTTATTGACCAGAGAGGCGTCTCGGTCATGTCTGCGTCTCTCCTGAACCCGTAGGGTCTACACACTTAAGGTTCGGTGATGCTAGGGTTGTAGAGATATTAGTATGCAGTAACCCAAAAGTTGTTCGGAGTCTCGGATGAGATCCCGGACGTCACGAGGAGTTCCGGAATGGTCCGGAGATAAATATTTATACATAGGAAGTCCAGTTTCGGCCATCGGGAAGGTTTCGGGGGTTACCGGTATTGTACCAGGACCACCGGAAGGGTCTCAGGGGTCCACCGGGTGGGGCCACCTATCCCGGAGGGGCCCATGGGCTGAAGTGGGAGGAGAACCAGCCCCAGGTGGGCTGGTGCGCCCCCCCTTGGGCCTCCCCTGCGCCTAGGGTTGGGGAACCCTAGGGGTGGGGGCGCCCCCCACTTGGCTTGGGGGGGAAGCCACCCCTTGGCCGCCGCCCCCTTTGGAGATTGCATCTCCTAGGGCCGGCGCCCCCCCCAAGTGTTGGGGAACGTAGTAATTTCAAAAAATTTCCTACGCACACGCAAGATCATGGTGATGCATAGCAACGAGAGGGGAGAGTGTCATCTACATACCCTTGTAGACCAAAAGCGGAAGCGTTATATCAACGCGGTTGATGTAGTCGTACGTCTTCACGATCCGACCGATCCAAGCACCGAAACTACGGCACCTCCGAGTTCTAGCACAGGTTCAGCTCGATGACGATCCCCGGGCTCCGATCCAGCAAAGCGTCGGGGAAGAGTTCTGTCGGGGGAAACTGTCCTCCCCGAGCACCTATGGGACCGGAGCCCCTTTTGTTTGTCCGGTGAGAGGGCGGAGGGAGCACAAAGAGCAGATTGTGGCGAGCACACGGGCGGTTTACCCAGGTTCGGGCCGCGATGGACGCGTAAAACCCTACTCCTGCTTAGTTTGTATTGAGTTGGAGAGCTCGGGAGCTTGAAGAGCTAGCTACACCGAGCGTAGGAGCGATCTAAGTCTCGAAAGAGTCGACCCGAACCCCTTCTACGTTGCACACGGGCCTCCTTTTATAGTGCAAGGGGTCACCGACAGGTGTCAACGTAGGAGAAAGGGGCAAAAATGTAAAAGGGGTGGTAGTTGTAACAGTGCGGCTACAGTAGGTGAACAGTGGTCGCCACCTACTTTGACAGTGGGGGACAAGGGCATTTAATGCCCATCGCCGTCAACCCCAAAAGCGTCTGTCACTGCGCCTCCGTTTGCCACGGCGATGGCTTCGCTGCGGTGGAGTGCCACCGTGTCCCCCAGGCTGCACAGCCGTCAGCCACGCGTCCCTGGAGTGCCCCCCAGCGCGACGCGTGGTCCGATGAGCTGGAGCGCGGGCACACAACGCAGCTCTCCCCGGCAAGTGCCTTGCCGGGGTCTTGATCTTGCCGGGCCAGGGAGCTTGTCGGGCTCTGAAGCTTGTCGCTCCCCGGGCCCCGCCGGGGCGCGTATAGCGCCGAGGCGTGACTCTTGTAATGTGATCTTCTAGTCTTCCTGGCGAGCCCCTCTCGCTAGGGTCTCGCGTAGTGAAGTAACCTCGAGCCTGGAACGGCCTTCCCGGCAAGCTCCCCTTGCCGGGGTCTTGATGCTTCAGCTCGGTCGTCCCGGCAAGCTCCTCTTGCCGGGGCCTTGTCTTGATCTTCTGTCTTGCATACTTTGTTCTTGAATGCTTGGTCTTCTCTTGGCCAGAAAAGGGCCGTGGAGTCTCTTGGTGCTCCCATGGCTAGCCTTGCCGCGGCGGGCTACAACTGCCCGTGCACAAGTTCGGGGTACTAAGGTACCCCTACTTTAGTACACCGACAGGAGCCCCCGGGCCTGGGCCATACACGGTGCCGAGCGTTGTTGGGCCGGGCCCTAACAGTGCACGGGCACGCGTGGCCTGGGTCGCGTTGCTCCTTAACTCCGCACCCGTCGCGCCTTCCCCAGGTGGCGCGCGCTTATCGCGGCGTCGTGGGGGCGAGGCGTGCGAGGTGTGCGTGACGGGGGCGAGGCGCGATTTTCGGGGCGTCCGTTCCCCATAATCACGGGATGGGGAGAGGTCGCCTCACCCGTCGCCTCGGCTCTGCGCGCCCACCACGTGGTCTTCATGCACTCGGGGTTGCGGCGGCGGAGGCAGGGAACCGGGCCGACGCGGGTCGAGGTAGTGGGTCGGCCCCAGTCGCCTGCCCTTCCTCCGCTTCGATTGGTGGAGCGGGGCGGCCGTGCCCCCACTCCGCCCCTTTATAAGGAGCGAACGGGGGCAACGGAAATCCGCACTCCATCTCCTTCCTTCTTCAGCTTCTGGTTTCCTTCTCCCATCTACGATGGAGGGAGGGAACCCCGCTCCTTCTTCTGTAGCGGCGAGGGTCGCCGCTAGGCAGCGCGCCCCTCCTCCCCTTGCACCCGCGGCGGTGGAGCCGGTCGTTAGGGGAAGAGGGAGGGGGCGAGGTCGCGGACGGGGCCGAGGCACCCGAGGCGGACGGGTCGGCGCGCCGGCCTCGCCTCCGCCGGCGGCCCCTTTTCTTCCCGCGGCCCACCTCGGGGACGACCCCTGTGAGTTCATCATCAGGCTGCGCCGGGCGCCTCGCCGCCGCCTCCGCCTTCCCGCTCCGTTCGCGAGCGTGTTGGAGGTGGAGCAGCCTGAGATGCTGAACATGCACATGAGGGGCTGCGGGATCGGTGGTACGCGAGTCCATGTCGAGTCCCGAGCCCCCGGCGTGATGTATCTGGGCCGAGGGTGGAAGTCGTTCGCCCGGATCCACAGCTTGACGGAGGGGTTCACCCTCCATTTTAAGCTGATGGGGGAGGACCTCCTCTTCGTCAAGGCCTTCTGGGACTTCGGCATCCGGGCTCGGTGCTGCGAGGATAGCTCCTCCGACAGCGAAGGCTCCTCCTCGAGCGAGAGTGACGAGGAGGGGAGCGACAGCGACGACGAGGGGGGGGGGGGCGGTCGCCGGGATGACGGTTCCGACTAGGCGCCGGTCGCAGCTCCGTGTGGCACCGGCGACCCCATCATCCGCGTCGCTGGCTCCGTGAACTCCCCGGGGTCGTCTCCTTGGGCGGCTGGCGTAGGGGGGGGGGCTGCTGAGGAGGAAGAGGGCGGGCGGCAAGGCCGCGAAGTCGGAGTACGGGCCGACTTCGACAGCGTGCTGACGTCCCGGTGCCTCGTGTTCCAGATGCGCCCCAGACGCCGTCATCACCCTAGCTCGCGGCGACGACCGCCGGGGTCTTCTCTCCGGCCCGGCAAGCTCCTCTTGCCGGGG
>NW_025237936.1:0-4451 GCF_018294505.1 Triticum aestivum
AAGCAATAAGAGGCAATGGATATCGTTTCGTTCCCAATGTTGGGACGTTCTCTACAGAAAACCATCATGCTTGTTGTGAGGAGCTCCGGTTTGTGAGAAGCATATACCCAAACCTGCACCAAATGGGACAAATTTTGTACCACGGCATGTTGATGCCACTCCATGATAGAATGCCAAGTTTCATCAATTTCAGATGAGTTTTGGATTTATTAGAATTTAAAAACCAGGCATCTCAATGTTTTGCCGGCAATCAACGGTGCCCTGGTGTTTGAAATTCATTCCCATTTCTTGCATGGGACCTAAGCATGCACCCAAGGACACATATTTGATTTTCCATGAATTTATATGCACTGGAGCATGTGCATGTAGTTCAAATTTGAATTATGCACATAAATGCATTGAAAACTCATTTAATGCAACAAAATGTCCAAACAAACCCCGATAAATCACAAAAATTCACACAACACTCCTGTTGTTCTATGCTGACACGAGAAACACACCTGAAAACACTAAGAGGCAATGAATATCGTTTTGTCCCCAAAGGTGGGACATTCCCTACCGAAAACCATCATGCTTGTTGTGAGAAGCTCGGGTTTGTTAGAAGCATATACCCAAATCTGCCCCACTGGGAAAAAATTTGTACCACGGCATGTTGATGCTGATCCATGATAGCATGCCAAGTTTCATAAATTTCAGATGAGTTTTTGATTTACTAGAATTTAAAAACCAGGCATCTCAATGTTTTGTCGGCAATCAACGGTGCCCTGGCGTTTGAAATTCATTCCCATTTCTTGCATGGGACCTAAGCATGCACCCAAGGACAAAGATTTGATTTTTCAATGAATTTACATGCACTGGAGCATGCGCATGTAGTTCAAATTTGAATTATGCACATAAATGCATTGAAAACTCAGTTAATGCATAAAAATGTCCAAACGAACCCCGAAAATCACAAAAATTCACACAACACTCCTGTTGTTCTATGTTGCCACGAGAAAAAAACTTGAAAGCAATAAGAGGCAATGGATATAATTTCGTCCCCAAAGGTGGGACATTCCCTACCGAAAACAATCATGCTTGTTGTGAGGAGCTCCGGTTTGTGAGAAGCATATACCCAAACAAGCACCAAATGGGACAAAATTTGTACCACAGCAAGTTCGTGCCGCTCCATGATAGCATGCCAAGTTTCATGAATTTCAGACGAGTTTTGGATTTACTAGAATTTAAAAACCAGGCATCTCAATGTTTTGCCGGCAATCAACGGTGCCCTGGTGTTTGAAATTCATTCCCATTTCTTGCATGGGACGTAAGCATGCACCCAAGGACAAAGATTTGATTTTTCAATGAATTTATATGCACTGGAGCATGTGCATGTAGTTCAAATTTGAAGTATGCACATAAATGCATTGAAAACACAGTTAATGCATAAAAATGTCCAAACGAACCTCCAAAAATCACAAAAATTCACACAACAGTCCTGTTGTTCTGTGTTGACATGAGAAAAAAACTTGAAAGCTATAAGAGGCAATAGATATTGTTTCGTCCCCAATAGTGGGACGTTCCCTACCGAAAACCATCATGCTTCTTGTGAGAAGCGCCGGTTTGTGAGAAGCATATAACCAAACTTGCACCAAATGGGACAAAATTTGTACCACGGCATGTTGATGCCGCTCCATGATAGCATGTCGAGTTTCATGAATTTCAGACGAGTTTTGGATTTACTAGAATTTAAAAACCAGGCACCTCAATGTTTTGCCAGCAATCAACGGTGCCCTGGTGTTTGAAATTCATTCCCATTTCTTGCATGGGACCTAAGCATGCACCCAAGGACAAAGATTTGATTTTTCAATGAATTTATATACACTGGAGCATGCGCATGTAGTTCAAATTTGAATTATGCACGTAAATGCATTGAAAACTCAGTTAATGCATAAAAATGTCCAAACGAACCCCAAAAAATCACAAAAAATCACACAACACTCCTGTTGTTGTATGTTAACATGAGAAAAACACTTGAAAGCAATAAGAGGCAATGGATATCGTTTCGTTCCCAATGTTGGGACGTTCTCTACAGAAAACCATCATGCTTGTTGTGAGGAGCTCCGGTTTGTGAGAAGCATATACCCAAACCTGCACCAAATGGGACAAATTTTGTACCACGGCATGTTGATGCCACTCCATGATAGAATGCCAAGTTTCATCAATTTCAGATTAGTTTTGGATTTATTAGAATTTAAAAACCAGGCATCTCAATGTTTTGCCGGCAATCAACGGTGCCCTGGTGTTTGAAATTCATTCCCATTTCTTGCATGGGACCTAAGCATGCACCCAAGGACACATATTTGATTTTCCATGAATTTATATGCACTGGAGCATGTGCATGTAGTTCAAATTTGAATTATGCACATAAATGCATTGAAAACTCATTTAATGCAACAAAATGTCCAAACAAACCCCGATAAATCACAAAAATTGACACAACACTCCTGTTGTTCTATGCTGACACGAGAAACACACCTGAAAACACTAAGAGGCAATGAATATCGTTTTGTCCCCAAAGGTGGGACATTCCCTACCGAAAACCATCATGCTTGTTGTGAGAAGCTCGGGTTTGTTAGAAGCATATACCCAAATCTGCCCCACTGGGAAAAAATTTGTACCACGGCATGTTGATGCTCATCCATGATAGCATGCCAAGTTTCATGAATTTCAGATGAGTTTTTGATTTACTAGAATTTAAAAACCAGGCATCTCAATGTTTTGTCGGCAATCAACGGTGCCCTGGTGTTTGAAATTCATTCCCATTTCTTGCATGGGACCTAAGCATGCACCCAAGGACAAAGATTTGATTTTTCAACGAATTTACATGCACTGGAGCATGCGCATGTAGTTCAAATTTGAATTATGCACATAAATGCATTGAAAACTCAGTTAATGCATAAAAATGTCCAAACGAACCCCGAAAATCACAAAAATTCACACAACACTCCTGTTGTTCTATGTTGCCACGAGAAAAAAACTTGAAAGCAATAAGAGGCAATGGATATAATTTCGTCCCCAAAGGTGGGACATTCCCTACCGAAAACAATCATGCTTGTTGTGAGATGCTCCGGTTTGTGAGAAGCATATACCCAAACATGCACCAAATGGGACAAAATTTGTACCACAGCAAGTTCGTGCCGCTCCATGATAGCATGCCAAGTTTCATGAATTTCAGACGAGTTTTGGATTTACTAGAATTTAAAAACCAGGCATCTCAATGTTTTGCCAGCAATCAACGGTGCCCTGGTGTTTGAAATTCATTCCCATTTCTTGCATGGGACCTAAGCATGCACCCAAGGACAAAGATTTGATTTTTCAATGAATTTATATGCACTGGAGCATGTGCATGTAGTTCAAATTTGAAGTATGCACATAAATGCATTGAAAACACAGTTAATGCATAAAAGTGTCCAAACGAACCTCGAAAAATCACAAAAATTCACACAACAGTCCTGTTGTTCTGTGTTGACACGAGAAAAAAACTTGAAAGCTATAAGAGGCAATAGATATTATTTCGTCCCCAATAGTGGGACGTTCCCTACCGAAAACCATCATGCTTCTTGTGAGAAGCTCCGGTTTGTGAGAAGCATATAACCAAACCTGCACCAAATGGGACAAAATTTGTACCACGGCATGTTGATGCCGCTCCATGATAGCATGTCGAGTTTCATGAATTTCAGACGAGTTTTGCATTTACTAGAATTTAAAAACACGGCATCTCAATGTTTTGCCGGCAATCAACGGTGCCCTGGTGTTTGAAATTCATTCCCATTTCTTGCATGGGACCTAAGCATGCACCCAAGGACAAAGATTTGATTTTTCAATGAATTTATATACACTGGAGCATGCGCATGTAGTTCAAATTTGAATTATGCACATAAATGCATTGAAAACTCAGTTAATGCATAAAAATGTCCAAACGAACACCAAAAAATCAAACAACACTCCTGTTGTTCTATGTTGACATGAGAAAAACACTTGAAAGCAATAAGAGTCAATGGATATCGTTTCATCCACAATGTTGGGATGTTCCCTACAGAAAACCATCATGCTTGTTGTGAGAAGCTCTGGTTTGTGAGAAGCATATAGCCAAACCTGCACCAAATGTGGCAAATTTTGTACCACGACATGTTGATGCCGCTCCATGATAGAATGCCAAGTTTCATGAATTTCAGACGAGTTTTGGATTTACTAGAATTTAAAAATGAGGCATCTCAATGTTTTGCCGGCAATCAACGGTGCCCTGGTGTTTGAAATTCATTCCCTTTTCTTGCATGGGACCTAAGCATGCACCCAAGGACACATATTTGATTTTCCATGAATTTATATGCACTTGAGCATTTGCATGTAGTTCAAATTTGAATTATGCACATAAATGCATCGAAAACTCATTTAATGCAACAAAATGT
>NW_025237937.1:0-4451 GCF_018294505.1 Triticum aestivum
TTCTTATTCACCCTAGTTCTCCGTCCAGGAGTTGCAAGTAGTTTCTGGTGTTTGTAGCCTACTGGAGGCCGTGGACAGCGCTGACCGTAGGGGTGGGCTGTGATGCGGTAGGTACGTGGCACGGTGTACCGAATACCCGTTAGGTATCTCGGGAACCCTGTTCACATCGTTCGGGGCCGTATGGGAAACCTCGGCCGGACTCCCTGCGCATGGAACCTGGATAGGCGATAAACCTGGACTGGAGACTTAGGTGATTAGGTAGGTCGTGGCCGACACCCACGTTGGGCTTCCGCTTGAAGGTTGCCGAGTACATGTCGTGTAAACGACGGTAAGTGGTGAGAGCGTGTATGAAGAAGTACACCCCTGCAGGGTTAACATGATCTATTCGAATAGCCGCGTCCGCGGTAAAGGACTACTTGGTTGCCTATACAGTTCATAGACAAGTAAATGGAAACTGCTAAAAGCCTCAAGATAAGCGTGAGTGCCGAGGATGGCTCTTCCGTAGGGAGACGGAGGTGGATCCTCGGTAGTGTATTGAAGTGGTGAGTAATGGACTCGTGTGCGCAAAACCATTTCAAGTTGGAGTCTCGTAGGTTAGCCTAGCCAAGAGTCAAAGCTGGCTTGCTGCAATAACTCCACCAACCCTTCTTGATAATATGCATGTATGTAGGATCTGATGTAAGTCTTGCTGAGTACCTTTGTACTCATGTTGCTATAATTTACATTTTACAGAAGACGCTGCATGTCACACCCTAGCTAGTCATGCATTAGAGTGTTGCATCATGTTTACTCTTTCATCAGAAACTTGAAATGGGGATGACAGAACCCCCAGTCCCCTCTGAAACCAACTAGGGTTACTAAAATAATTTTTCAATGAACCTGAAATGCCCTTCTAAAATGCCCATCATTTTTGTCTTGGTTCAGAACCTCTGCCAAAAGTGGTGCACATTTTCCTAGGCCATCCTAGGGTTTTTGAATTAAATCATAAATATTTGAATTTGGGCATTTAAAATAATATAAAATATTTAAATGCTCAAATATCTCCAAACTAAAATGTTTCATGTTGGAAATAATCCAACTATGGGCCTGGAATAGTTTGGTGATTTTTGAAGTTGCCTAGGTATTTTATTTAATTCAACAAAGTTACAGATATATTAAATAAAAACAGAAATAGAAAAAAAGGGGGAAAACTTACCTGGGCTCCTCCCTGTGCGGCCCAGCCAGCTGGCCGGCCTAGCAAGCCAGCCCAGCCCACCACCGCCGTCGTCCTCCTGGCGCCAGTCGGCCAGGCGTGTGGCCGGCGCGCGCGCACAGCCGGAGCGCCACGCCACCAGCCCGTCTGCCTGCCTCCCTCGCCAGCGCGACGCCGCGGCGCTTCTTCTCGGTGCCGCCCCGATCCCCTGGCCTTATCCCTCTCTCTCTCCCGTGCTGCTCCCTCTCTCTCTCACGGCCGAACACCACCGTCGCCGCCGTTCGCCATAGCCGCCGTCTCCGACCACCCCTCGCTCCCCCGACTAGCTCAGGAGCTCCGCCTCGACTTCCTCTTCCTCCCCACCGCTCCACGGGTCTCCGGAAGCCCTGCATCGCCGCCACGTCGCTGTTCCCCTCTTCGGGCTCCGACCACCGTCGCCGTCAAATTCGTCGTCTCCGGCGCGTCCCCGAGCCCGCTTCGACGCCCACTGCAACCGCGGTGAGCCCCCGAGTCGTTTCCCCCTTCTCCCCTGGTCTCTCCCGACCTCTAGGCCCTAGCCCCACCTCGGCCGAGAGCTCCACGCCGCCGATGATGTCGCCGTCGTGGCCACGGTCACCGTAGCGCCCAACCGAGCACACCATCGTGCTCCACACCTCACTAGGAGCACGTAGCACGCACCAACACCTCCCCTAACGCCCTGCAACGCCGTTTCCGACCGCACCCGAACTCCGGCCGCCGCAGCCGAGCTCGCCGTCGTCAACTCCGGCCACCCCGAGCCCAACCACCACCACCAATAGTCGCGGCTCAACCTCAGCAACACGTAGATGCCTTCCGTCGTCCATCTGGTTGCCGGAATGGCAAAAAGCACTTTCGCCGCCGTCTCGGACCTCGCCGGCGTCATGTCGCCGGTGGGGTTTGACTTGTCCGACCTGGGGTTTGACCCCCCAGGGTCACTGATGCGTGGGCCCTGTCGGCCAGGTGGTTAGGTTAGCGCTAACTACTGTTAGTCAACCCCCCCTGACACTGACAGTGGGCCCCAGCGCCTCTAATCCCTAATTAGGATTAAATTAAACCTGTTAAACCCCCCCTGTCACTGACGTGTGGCCCCCACACGTCAGGTTTGACTTCAGCCAGCCGCAGTTGACCACTGACGTCATGCTGACGTCATGCTGGCGCAATAATTATATTCTGGATTTAAATTAAATCAGGAAATTCCAGGATATTATTTAAACTTCAAAAATTCATAACTTTTATTCTGTAACTCCAAATTGGACAAATTATATATGAAAAATGATCAGAAAAATTCAATCTATCCATCTGTACTATTTTCATGCATGATCAAACAAGTTAAATTGATGTTTTAAGCAGAACAAGGAAAAGCACTTTAAAAGGCCATGTTTGAGTTTGAAATTTGAATCTTTGATTCAAATTTGTTCAACCCCCTCTGGTTTTAGTTGCATTAGCCCAACACACTCATATTGCCATGTTTCATGCATGCATCATATTGTTGCATATTGTTTGGTGATGCTTGTGTATCGATGTCCTTTGCGACAGGTTCTGCCCCCGAGGAGTACCGTGGTTACCCTAACGAAGAACCGTATCAGTGCATCGAACCATCAGGCAAGCAACCAACCATTTGATCATATCGATACAATCCCATGTTCTCGCTCCTGCTCTCTTTTACTGCATTAAGACAACGCGATTCAAACTGCTGTGTGCTACGGTAGTTGAACCCATTTCCTCTGCATGACCTGTCATTGCCACAGTAACTAGATGAAACCCACTAGCATGTGTAGGAGTTGATTGAGCCCTATGTATGTGTTGTTCCTACCTTGCTATGCCTGCTATGCTTAGAGTCGTGTCAGGTCTGGTTCATCTGGGTGATGGGCTGGAGTGAAATGTTATGTCGGTAAGGAGAGTGGTGTGGTGAACACGATTTGGTAAAGGTATCGATGAGAGGCCATGTAGGAGTACATGGTGGGTTGTTTCATTGAAGCCGACCTTAAGCACTGAGATCTGTATGTGTGATTTAAGATACAGCTACTACCATGCATTGGGCCCTGAAATATGACCCCGCTCGACTTCTTATTCACCCTAGCTCTCTGTCCAGGAGTTGCAAGTAGTTTCTGGTGTTTGTAGCCTACTGGAGGCCGTGGACAGCGCTGACCGTAGGGGTGGGCTATGATGCGGTAGGTACGTGGCCGGGTGTACCGAATACCCGTTAGGTATCTCGGGAACCCTGTTCACATCGTTCGGGGCCGTATGGGAAACCTCGGCCGGACTCCCTGCGGATGGAACCTGAATAGGCGATAAACCTGGACTGGAGGCTTAGGTGATTAGGTAGGTCGTGGCCGACACCCACGTTGGGCTTCCGCTTGAAGGTTGCCGAGTACATGTCGTGTAAACGACGGTAAGTGGTGAGAGCGTGTATGAAGAAGTACACCCCTGCAGGGTTAACATGATCTATTCGAATAGCCGCGTCCGCGGTAAAGGACTACTTGGTTGCCTATACAGTTCATAGACAAGTAAATGGAAACTACTAAAAGCCTCAAGATAAGTGTGAGTGTCGAGGATGGCTCTTCCGTAGGAAGACGGAGGTGGATCCTCGGTAGTGTATTGAAGTGGTGAGTAGTGGACTCGTGTGCGCAAAACATTTCAAGTTGGGGTATCGTAGGATAGCCTAGCCAAGAGTCAAAGCTGGCTTGCTGCAATAACTCCACCAGCCCTTCTTGATACTAAGCATGTATGTAGGATCTGATGTAAGTCTTGCGGAGTACCTTTGTACTCATGTTGCTATAATCTACATTTTTTTATAGAAGACGCTGCAACCCTTTCTGATGGGTTCTATGTAGACGTTGACATCAACGAGTAGGCTAAAGACCCAGGTGGTGACCCTGAGCTTGTGATGGACCACGTAGTATAGCTAGGCTTTCCAAGCCTCTTTTATTTTACTAGTTGTCTGTACCCAGACAATGTACTTCCGCTGCTGGCTTGTATGACTGTATGACTTGTATGTTGGGTCGTGAGACCCGTACCTTTGTGTATGTTATGTATGGCTCCCTGAGCCTTAAATAAAGTACTTGTGTCATAGAGTCATGTTGTGATGCTTCGTTGTATTTGCACATATCGAGCATATTGTGTGTATGATTGAAATGCTTGGTATGTGTGGGATCTGACTATCTAGTTGTTTATCTTTAGTAGCCTCTCTTACCGGGAAATGTCTCCTAGTGTTACCGCTGAGCCATGGTAGCTTGCTACT
>NW_025237938.1:0-4450 GCF_018294505.1 Triticum aestivum
GGTCAAATCCTAATCCGGAGACTATCTGCCCGGTTTGATTTTATGTTATCATCCTATTATGGAGTAAACCGGCATTCATAAACCCGGCTTGACTTTCAATTACAAGTTGTCAATACATGATCAAGTTATAATCCGGAGACTATCAGCCCGGTCTGGTTTGACTACGAGTCGCCAGTATTATATATGGTTAAACCGATGTTTATCACAACCCGGTACGGTTTATCATCAACCGGCACAGTATGAAAGGAGTTATCATTACTCAAGATTGGGGTTATCACTCTTACTACAAAAAGTTGGTAAAACCAGCAATGTGATTCAATATCACAGGTATGATATATTTCATATTTGATTATTCTTAAGTGCAACCTTGGTTATAAACCCAGGTTATATGTTGGGCATTATGACCCGTCCGGCGGTAAACCGCCAGGACACTTTAAACTTGTTGTATGCAGAAACAGGTTGAATAAAACATGATGATAAATTATCCGGTGTTTATTAAACCGGCCTGGCTTTAAGACGATAAGTCGCCAGTATATGATGAGAAATTATCCGGTGTTTATTAAACCGGCCTGGCTTTGGACTATAAGTCGCCAACATATATTTGGACTGCGCCATTGGAATTATGCGCTTATAAATCATTGGGTATATTATTCAAATAGCCAACATGGCTGGATTTTTATTATGGTTATCAATAACAGTATTATGATTAAGGTTTTCAAAGTCGCTTTAGCGCAATGGCTATCATATTATCAATGGATATGATTTTTATTCTACAATTAAAGGAATAGTCCTGAGTTGCTGCAGGCTTACAACCCGGCACTTGGGGGCTACATTATTTAAGTTGAGATTACATCAATTATGCAAGTCTCATGTCGCTGCAAGCATGCACCATGACACTTGGGGGCTAATGCAAAGTTATTTTTTGCTCATATTATTGAAGACCCGACTCATCACATTATAATGAGCCGGCCCTTGGGGGCTACCAATTGCTCCTGTCAACAACTCAAGGTACACAAGTTAAATCCATTATATTGAAGGGTCCGCTGCTCAGTTGGTAAAGTACAAGGCTCTTAACCTTATGGACGTGGATTCAAGCCCATGATGGGGGTTACATCATATGATGTTATTTTCATTGAAGTATATATCAAGTCCCAACTCAATATTATCTTACTGAGCCGGCCCTTGGGGACTACACATCATTGCTCAAATCTACATGATTATACCTACAAAGTCCCTGCTCATTATTGCATAATGACCCGGCTCTTGGGGGCTACACTGGTTGAAGTTTTTATGAGTATAAGACAATTGCAAGTTCCAGGTTGCTGTAAGCATGATAACCCGGCACTTGGGGGCTACATAGTATGGAGTATTCAGTTTTTACTAGTCACTGGGATGAACAACATGGATTTCTTCTTAAGTGGCAGTATTTATATTGAAGCAAGTCTTAAGCCATCACTTTGTTCTGCTCAAGACTTGGGGGCTACAGGTATTATATTATTATCGAAGAACTATTTTCAAATTCTTTGTTTTGAGCAAACTGGATTAAACCGGCGTCACCGATCATTATGACCCTATGTCTGTAACCCGGCGTCATCAATAATCATGAACCGGCATTAGCAACAATCATGAACCGGTGTTAGCAACAATCATGACCCAAAATTATCAGTTTTTATAACCAGACAATGGTGGTAATCATAAACCGGCAAGTTTTACATCTTCAAGCCGGCTGGATATCAGTTGAATATTTCAGAGACTAATATTTTTGTCAAGTCAAAGCATTGAAGGCCGATTCAAATGGATTCTTTATTTACAAATATCTTCGGCAAGCAAATTGATTATGAAGATGGTTATTAACTTGGAAGGAAGAAATGACAAGGATTTAAGGATGATCAAAGTGCCGGCTTACAAGTATATTTAAAACCGAAGCACAACCCGACAAATTTGTTTTTGTTGCAGATCAGTTTAACATGGATGAATCCAAATTAAACTGGGGGCTAATGTCGGGGATATACCCCGCGGTATAAACCGCCGGATGTATGACCCGGCTAGAGTTTGGCGATTCACTGGCAACCCACTTGGACATGGCGGTTTACGGTTCATTGGTAATCCGGCAGGCGGGTCAGAGGAGCGACAAGACCCGGTGGCCCAACGGTGGTTTATGGAAGGCCGGATCATGCTATGGTGCGCCGGTTTAAGAGAAAAGGCATGAGGAATATTTACTTTACAAGGAAGACCCGGACTTGTATCCGGTTTGTATTAGAGATAGATTAGTCCTTATCCTAATAGGACTCCACATGTAACCGGCCCCTTCAACATATATAAGGAGGGGCAGGGCTCCTCAAAGAGGGACAAGTTAGAAAGGACAAGCTACATGCAAGAAGAAACAATCTTAGGGCTAGACACAAAGAGGAGAGCCGTTTTACGGCGACTCCCTCGTGATGATAATGAGACCTAGCCTCAAACAGCATGTAGGGTTTTTACCGGATGATGTTTCCCGGGGCCCGAAGCTGTCTAAATCCCTATCTTGTGTTGCGTCTCTCGATTCCGCTCAACCCCTCTCAAGCTACCACATAGATGCGTTGGCCTCGCCACTAAGTCCTGACACTAAGGACATCTGCCGTGACAAATCCACGACACATACCTAGTTCAATCTCGTTACCGGCAAGTCTCTTTACTCGTTCCGTAATACATCATCCCGCAACTAACTCATTAGTTGCAATGCTTGTAAGGCTTCAGTGATGTGCATTACCGAGAGGGCCCAGAGATACCTCTCCGACAATCGGAGTGACAAATCCTAATCTCAAAATATGCCAACCCAACATGTACCTTTGGAGACACCTGTAGAGCTCCTTTATAATCACCCAGTTATGTTGTGACGTTTGGTAGCACACAAAGTGTTCCTCCGGCAAATGGGAGTTGCATAATCTCATAGTCATAGGAACATGTATAAGTCATGAAGAAAGCAATAGCAACATACTAAACGATCGGGTGCTAAGCTAATGGAATGTGTCATGTCAATCAGATCATTCAACTAATGATGTGATCCCGTTAATCAAATGACAACTCTTTGTCCATGGTTAGGAAACACAACCATCTTTGATTAACGAGCTAGTCAAGTAGAGGCATACTAGTGACACTCTGTTTGTCTATGTATTCACACATGTATTATGTTTCCGGTTAATACAATTCTAGCATGAATAATAAACTTTTATCATGATATAAGGAAATAAATAATAACTTTATTATTGCCTCTAGGGCATATTTCCTTCAGTCTCCCACTTGCACTAGAGTCAATAATCTAGATTATACTGTAATGATTCTAACACCCATGGAACCTTAGTGTTGATCATGTTTTGCTCGTGGAAGAGGCTTAGTCAATGATTCTAACACCCACATTCAGATCCGTATGTATCTTGCAAATCTCTATGTCTCCCACCTAGACTAGATCCCGGATGGAATTGAAGCTTCTCTTGATGTGCTTGGTTCTCTTGTGAAATCTGGATTCCTTCGCCATGGCAATTGCACCAGTATTGTCACAAAAGATTTTCATTGGACCCGATGCACTAGGTATGACACCTAGATCGGATATGAACTCCTTCATCTAGACTCCTTCGTTTGCTGCTTCCGAAGCAACTATGTATTCCGCTTCACATGTAGATCCCGCCACGACGCTTTGTTTAGAACTACACCAACTGACAGCTCCACCGTTTAATGTAAACACGTATCCAGTTTGCGATTTAGAATCGTCCGGATCAGTGTCAAAGCTTGCGTACCCGTTTACGATGAGCTCTTTGTCACCTCCATATATGAGAAACATATCCTTAGTCCTTTTAAGGTACTTCAGGATGTTCTTGACCGCTGTCCAGTGATCCACTCTTGGATTACTTTGGTACCTCCCTGCTAGACTTATAGCAAGGCACACATCAGGTCTGGTACACAGCATTGCATACATGATAGAGCCTATGGCTGAATCATAGGGAACATCTTTCATTTTCTCTCTATCTTTTGAAGTGGTCGGGCATTGAGTCTGACACAACTTCACACCTTGTAACACAGGCAAGAACCCTTTCTTTGCTTGATCCATTTTGAACTTCTTCAAAACTTTGTCAAGGTATGTGCTTTGTGAAAGTCCAATTAAGTGTCTTGATCTATCTCTATAGATCTTAATGCCTAATATGTAAGCAGCTTCACCGAGGTCTTTCATTGAAAAACTCTTATTCAAGTATCCCTTTATGCTATCCAGAAATTCTATATCATTTCCAATCAGTAATATGTCATCCACATATAATATTAGAAATGCTACAGAGCTCCCACTCACTTTCTTGTAAATACAGGCTTCTCCGAAAGTATGTTTAAAACCAAATGCTTTGATCACAATATCAAAGCATTTATTCCAACTCCGAGAGGCTTGCACCAGTCCATAAATGGATCATTGGAGCTTGCACACTTT
>NW_025237939.1:0-4450 GCF_018294505.1 Triticum aestivum
AAACTGCATGGTTCGAGAGAGAGGATTTCCTTGACTTGATAGCAAGGGAATGGGCCTCGCAGCAAAGGGGTGAGTCGAGTGTCAAAAGATGTGGCAATTTACGATTAGATACTTGCGACCGTTTTTGAGGGGCTGGTGCTACCTCTTGAGCTTGCGTTGGTTTTCCCTTGAAGAGGAAAGGGTGATGCGGCAAAGTAGCATAAGTATTTCCCTCAGTTTTGAGAACCAAGGTATCAATCCAGTAGGAGACAACACACAAGACACCGAATACCTCCACAAACAATCAACAACTTGCACCCAACGCGATAAAGGGGTTGTCAATCCCTTCACGGTCACTTGCAAAAGTGAGATCTGATAGAGATAGATAAACGGTAAAGTAAATATTTTTGGTATTTTTGGTTTATAGATTGGAAGGTAAAGATTGAAAAATAGTAGATCAGAAACTAGCAAGATGTAACGAGATTCAATAATATGTAAAAGAGACCCGGGGGCCACAGGTTTCACTAGTGGCTTCTCTCAAGATAGCATATATTACAGTGGGTGAACAATTTACTACCGAGCAATTGATAGAAAAGCGCATAGTTATGATGACATCTAAGGCAATGATCATGAACATAGGCATCACGTTCGTGTCAAGTAGACCGACTCCTGCCTGCATCTACTACTATTACTCCACACATCGACGGCTATCCAGCATGCATCTAGAGTATTAAGTTCATAATAACAGAGTAACGCATTAGGAAAGATGACATGATGTAGAGGGAGAAACTCAAGCAATGTGATATAAACCCCATCTTCTTATCCTCGATGGCAACAATACAATACGTGCCTAGCTGCCCCTGCTGTCACTGGGAAAGGACGCCGCAAGATTGAACCCAAAGCTAAGCACTTCTCCCATTGCAAGAAAGATCAATGTAGTAGGCCAAACTAAACCGATAATTCGAAGAGACTTGCAAAGATATCAAATCATGCATATAAGAATTCAGAGAAGAACCAAATAATATTCATAGATAATCTTGATCATAAATCCACAATTCATCGGATCTCGACAAACACACCGCAAAAAGGTATTACATCGAATAGATCTCCAAGAACATCGAGGAGAACATGGTATTGAGAATCAAAGAGAGAGAATAAGCCATCTAGCTAATAACTATCGCGCCCTCCTGCCACAACCCCGATGACAAGCCAAACAATTGTTTCATACTTTTGATGTTCTCAAACTTTTTCAATCTTCACGCAATACATGAGCGTGAGCCATGGATATAGCACTATAGGTGGAATAGAATAGTGGTTGTGGAGAAGACACAAAGGAGAAGATTGTCTCACATCAACTAGGCATATCAACGGGCTATGGAGATGCCCATCAATAGATATCAATGTGAGTGAGTAGGGATTGCCATGCAATGGATGCACTAGAGCCATGTGTATGAAAGCTCAACAAGAAACTAAGTGGGTGTGCATCCAACTTGCTTGCTCACGAAGACCTAGGGCATTTTGAGGAAGCCCATCATTGGCATATACAAGCCAAGTTCTATAATGAAAATTCCCACTAGTATATGAAAGTGACAACATAGGAGACTCTCTATCATGAAGATCATGGTGCTACTTAGCACAAGTGTGGAAAAAGGATAGTAACATTGCCCCTTCTCTCTTTTTCTCTCATTTTTTTATTTGGGCCTTCTCTGTTTTTTCCTATGGCCTCTTTTTTTTCGTCCGGAGTCTCATCCCGACTTGTGGGGGAATCATAGTCTCCATCATCCTTTCCTCACATGGGACAATGCTCTAATAATTAAGATCATCACACTTTTATTTACTTACAACTCAATAATTACAACTCAATGCTTAGAACAAAATATGACTCTATGTGAATGCCTCCGGTGGAGTACCGGGATGTGCAATGAATCAAGAGTGACATGTATGAAAAAGTTATGAACGGTGGCTTTGCCACAAATACAATGTCAACTACATGATCATGCAAAGCAATATGACAATGATGGAGCGTGTCATAATAAACGAAACGGCGGAAAGTTGCATGGCAATATATCTCGGAATGGCTACGGAAATGCGATAATAGGTAGGTATGGTGGCTGTTTTGAGGAAGGTATATGGTGGGTGTATGGTATCGGCGAAAATTGCGCGACACAAGAGAGGCTAGCAATGGTGGAAGGGTGAGAGCGTGTATAATCCACGGACTCAACATTAGTCATAAAGAACTCACATACTTATTGCAAAAATTTATTAGTTATCAAAACAAAGTACTATGCACATGCTCCTAGGGGGATAGATTGGTAGGAAAAGACCATCGCTCGTCCCCGACCGCCACTCATTATGAAGACAATCAATAAATAAATCATGCTCTAACTTCATCACATAACGGTTCACCATACATGCATGCTACGGGAATCACAAAGTTTAACACAAGTATCTCTCAAATTCACAACTACTCTACTAGCATGACTCTAATATCACCACATTCATATCTCACAATCATAAAGAATCAAACTTCTCATAGTATCAAATGCACTTCATATGAAAGTTTTTATTATACCCATCTTGGATGCCCATCATAGGACTAATTTTACAACCAAAGCAAATTACCATGCTGTTCTAAAAGACTCTCAAAATAATATAAGATAAGCATGAGAGTTCAAAAATTTCTATAAAATAAAACCACCTCCGTGCTCTAAAAAGATATAAGTGAATCACTAGAGCAATATTGTCTAGCTCAAAAGATATAAGTGAAGCACATAGAGTATTCTAATGAATCACGATTCATGCGTGTATCTCCCAAAAGGTGTGTACAGAAAGTATTATTGTGGTAAACTAAAAAGCAAAGACTCAAATCATACAAGACGCTCCAAGAAAAACTCATATCATGTGGTGAATAAAAATATAGCCTCAAGTAAAGTTACTGATAGATGAAGACGAAAGAGGGGATGCCTTCCGGGGCATCCCCAAGCTTAGGCTTTTGGTTGTCCTTGAATGTTACCTTGGGGTGCCTTGGGCATCCCCAAGATTAGGTTCTTGACACTCCTTATTCCAAAGTCCATCAAATCCTTACTCAAAACTTGAAAACTTCACAACACAAAACTCAATAGAAAATCTCCTGAGCTCCGTTAGTATAAGAAAATAAATCACCACTTTAAGATACTGTTGTAAAATAATTATTTATTTAAATTGGTGTAAAATCTACTGTATTACAACTTCTCTATGGTTCCTAACCCCCGATACTACTCATAGATTCATCAAAATAAGCAAACAACACGCGGAAAACAGAATCTGTCAAAAACAGAATAGTCTGTAGTAATCTGTAACTCTCGAATATTTATGTAACTCCAAAAATTCCAAATAAATTGGTGGACGTCATTAATTTATCTATTAATCTTATGCAAAAGAATAAACTTAAAATGACTCTTCTGTTAAAAATGACAACGAATCTCGTGAGCTCAAAAGTTTCTGTTTTTTACAGCAAGATCACATTAACTTTCACCCAAGTCTTCTCAAAGGTTCTACTTGGCACAAACACTAATTAAAACATAAAAGCACATCTATCCAGAGGCTAGATAGATTAATTATTACTAAATAGGAGCAAAAAGTAAAGAACAAAAATAAAATTGGGTTGCCTCCCAACAAGCGCTATCGTTTAACGCCCCTAGCTAGGCATAAAAACGCGAATAGATCTAGGTATTGCCATCTTTGGTATGCAATCCATAAGTGACTCTCATAATAGATTCATAAGGCAATTTAATTTTCTTCCTAGGAAAGTGTTCCATTCCTTTCCTTAACAAAAATTGGAATCTAACATTTCCTTCTTTCATATCAACAATTGCACCAATCGTTCTAAGAAAAGGTCTACCAAGAATAATATGACATGTAGGATTGCAATCTATATCAAGAATAATGAGATCTACATGCACATAATTCCTATTTGCAAAAACAAGAACATCATTAATCATTCCCATAGGTTTCTTAATGGTGGAATCCGCAAGATGCAAATTTAAAGAGCAATCATCAAATTCACGGAAACCTAGCACATCACACAAAGTTTTTGGAATCATGGAAACTCTAGCACCCAAATCACACAAAGCACATCATTCATAATCTTTAATCTTAATATTAATAGTAGGTTCCCACTCAGCATAAAGTTTTCTATGGATAGAAACTTCTAGTTCAAGCTTTTCTTCAAAAGATTGCATCATAGCATCAATGATATGTTTAGTAAAAGCTTTGTTTTGATTATAAGCATGAGGGGAATTTAACAAGGATTGCAACAAGGAAATACAATCTATTAAAGAACAACTATCATAATTAGATTCCTTGAAATCCAAAATAGTGGGTTCATTGCTACTTAAAATTTTGACCTCTTCAATCCCACTTTAATCAATTTTTGCATCTAGATCTAAAAACTCTGAATCATTGGGACGCCTTTTAACTAAAGTTGACTCAT
>NW_025237940.1:0-2366 GCF_018294505.1 Triticum aestivum
GCAATAAAGCATTTACTGGATTTATTCTTTACAGGAAATTCCAGAAAATAGTGCTAACTTCCAAAATTCATAGTAATTCAACCGTAACTCCAAATGAAATGGTTTATATATGAAAAATGATCAGAAAAATCCAATCTATCCATCTGTACCAGTTTCATGCATGTTTAAACAAGTTAACTTGATGTTTAGTGCAAAACATGATAAAGCACTATTTAAGATCACAAATGTGTTTGAACTTTGAATCTTTGGTTCAAAATAGCTCAAACCCATCTGGTTGTAGTTGCATTAGCCCAACACACTCATTTTACCATGTCATGATCATGCATCATATTGTGCATTGCATTGATTGTGTTTCTTCTCTGTTGCCGGTATTTGTCCCCTCTCGACAGACGTGGTTTCAACGATGAGATCGATGACACTGATGAAGAGCTATATTATCTTCGGAAGTGCCAGGCAAGCAAAACCCCCTTGCTCATTCCGATACAATCCCACTCTCTCGCTCCTGCTCTCTTTTACTGCATTAGAACAACAACAATTCATCTGTTACTTGCTGCAGTAGTTGAACCCCTTTATCCTTTGCTTGACCTGTCATTCCACAGTAAATAGATGAAACCCACTAGCATGAGTAGGAGTTATTTGAGCCCTGTTGTGCCTACTCATTCATGCTTGTTTGTCATGCCTGCTACTGCTTAGAGTTGACTCGGGTCTGATTCATCGAGGATGAATTAGAGGTGTGTGAACATGTCCTACTGTGTGTGTGAGCAAAGAGTGTGAACACGATTTGGTAAAGGTAGCGGTGAGAGGCCATGTAGGAGTACATGGTGGGTTGTCTCATTGCAGCCGTCCTCAGGAACCGAGTTCTGTGTTTGTGATCCATGATACAGTTACTACCATGCATTGTGCCCGAAACCAATGGACCCTCTCGGCTTCTTAATCACCCTTGTCCTCTGTCCAGGAGTTGCAAGTAGTTTCTGGTGTTTGTAGTATGCTGGAGGCCGTGCGCAGCGCTGACCGGAGGGGTGGGCTGTGATGCGGTAGGCACGTGGCACGGTGTACTGGGCGCCCGTTTGGTGTCTCGGGAACCCTGCACACATCGTTTGGGGCTGTGAGCGAAACTCTGGCCGGATCTCCTCGCGGATGGAACCCGAATAGGCGATAAACCTGGACTAGAGACTTGAGTGTTTAGGTAGGTCGTGGCCGACACCCTCGTTGGGCTTCCGCTTGAAGGTTGCCGAGTACATGTCGTGTAAACGGCGGTAAGTGGTGAGAGCGTGTGTGAAGAAGTACACACCTGCAGGGTTAGCATCATCTATTCGAATAGCCGTGTCCACGGTAAAGGACTTTTGGGTTGCTTGTACCGTTCATAGACAAGTGTAAGTGGATACTCTAAAATGCGCAAGATAAGCGTGAGTGCTATGGATGGCGTTCTCGTAGGGAGACGGGAGCGGATCCATAGTGGTGTATTGATATGGTGAATATGTGGACTCGTGTGCGCCACCTCAAAAGAGTTTTGCAGTCATAGTTTAGGATAGCCACTGAGTCAAAGCTGGCTTGCTGCAGTTGAACCCCACCATCCCCTTTGTTGATAATGATGCATATGTAGTTAGTTCTGATGTAAGTCTTGCTGGGTACATTTGTACTCATGTTTGCCTATTTTATGTTTTTGCAGAGAGACTTCAGTCTCGCTAGTAGTTCCACGTGGACTTCGACGTTTAGCTTGTTACCTCAGCTACGATCTTGTGCCCTCGGCAGGATCTGGTAGATAGTCAGGCTTTTCAGCCTTATTCATTTATAGATGTCTGTACTCACACATGATAAGCTTCCGCATGTGCTTGATCTGTATGCTCTGAATGTTGGGTCATGAGGCCGATGCTTGTAATATCGCGCTCCTCGGAGCCTATTTAATAAAATACTTGAGTCGTAGAGTCATGTTGTGATGCCATGTTGTATTTGCACATATCGAGCATATTGTGTGTATGTTATTGAAATGCTTGGTATGTGTGGGATCTGACAACCTAGTTGTTTATCCTTAGTAGCCTCTCTTACCGGGAAATGTCTCCTAGTGCTTCCACTGAGCCATGGTAGCTTGCTACTGCTCCGGAACACTTAGGCTGGCCGGCATGTGTCCTTCTTCGTTCCTGTGTCTGTCCCTTCGGGGAAATGTCACGTGATGAATACCGGAGTCCTGTTAGCCCGCTACAGCCTGGTTCACCGGAGTCCTGCTAGCCTAGTGCTACAGCCTGGATTCACTCGCTGATGACCGACACGTTCGATGCTGGGTCATGGATGCCTGTCCCTGTAAGTTTGTGCCACTTCGGGTTTACGACTAGCCATGTCAGCCCGGGCTCCTTATCATATGGATGCTA
>NW_025237940.1:2376-4450 GCF_018294505.1 Triticum aestivum
CGACACTATCATATACGTGTGCCAAAAGGCGCAAATGGTCCCGGGCAAAGGTAAGGCGACACCCGTGGGAATACCGTGCGTGAGGCCGCAAAGTGATATGAGGTGTTACATGCTAGATCGATGTGGCATTGAGTCAGGGTCCTGATAGCTTTGGTATCAGAGCCTGACTGCCTGTAGGATTACCAAGCCAAACTGGTCGAAGTTGAGTCTAGAAATGTTTTAGTTATATGTAGGGGAATTGATTGTGGGATGGAACGTAAGGCTCTTTTTACTCCTTATACCTCATGGCCTTCTGATCTGAGTCATCCTCTTCCCTTCTACCGGGAATTAAGAACTAGGCCTTCTCATCTATCTATCAAGATGACGTGTTACTCATCCATAGACTTATAGGATTGTTGGTTTCAAGCCCCAGTTCAGTTCCTACTACTTCCGTGTGTTGTTAGTTGATCTCAGAACCTTGTTATTGTGATGTTGAGTGGTCATGCCACTATTTTGCAGGATGTCTCAAATCATTTTGAGCATTTACAGCCATTATGCTGTCCGAGTCATCCCAGGTTTCTAAACAATCTGATGCACTTGCAAATCCTTTTCCTCTGGTTTTTATGTTCCTTTGGGCCAGGTTAATCACACTAATTACTGAGTTGAGGTATTCTATTGCCTCGACATATATGTTGGAATTATTATTATGACCCTAGGTGTCCTAGGGGATCATCTAGTAATCTAGCCATGATTTGTGCCCCAGTGTGATGATTCTGGCCATTATTCTCGAAAAGCATCCCGTGATGCCATTTAGTTAGTAGGTATTCTACCTATGGGTTTTGAACCCGAGATTCACCCCACTTACCTCATGTTGATAGTGTTTGCTAGTTCCTTTAGGTTATTAATAACCTTTGTATTAGTCCTCGAGGTTCGTGGTATTTCCTTCTTCCAAATACTATGAACCACTTATGGCAGAAGTTTGTTGGATCAAAAGATCACAACAGGAGTGCCCTCGATGAGTTCTCCATTCATAATTGTGATTCTGCCAGTTCTACCTTTCTGCATGGGTTATCCGGATGAAATGTTGAGCTTTGCTCGACATACTAATCTATGCATCCACAACTCAAAAAATCAGATGTTCTTTTGAGTTGTCTCTCTTTAGTTGTATTCTGACCCTCGTCTATCAATGGATAGTCAGGAGTAGTCGTGCATTCGTGTTATCGATGCTTATTATTCTTGTGGTCCGTTAAGCCATTCTATTTCAGAATGACTAGGAGAAACAAACTCCAGTACCTTATCCATATCCAGGATTGGGTCAAAGCAGTTGTAATCCGCAAATCAAATACTAATCCAGCTTTTGTTCTGTTCTACCCTAAAGTATTACCCACTTTATGTCAGGAATGTCATGAGGATTGCACCACCTATTATGAACTCTTGACGTAGTGATACTTCTCGCCCTCGTTATTCATTTCTCGGTTCCCGTGTTGTTGCAACCGGAATACCGACAAGTGAATCGTGATGTGCGAAATCTATACTCCTAGCAATTCCGTTGCCTGGTAGTTAAAGGACAATAACCTCACTCTTAGCATGTTGATTATTGAATGATCACCCTAAGTATGATTGTGCTACCTAGTCCACTTTCCCGGTGCACTCCTCGATTGATGAGTTAGGATTTTGTTAAGTCCTTGCTCATTTGATCATATCGTCTTGCCTGAAAAGCAAGATTGTTCTCGAGCTTAGTAACATATCGGTGGTTCATGATTTTCCGAATATCTTCTCGGAAGTATCACCAGATCGTTACCTGACTGCTATGTTGAGTTCGTGATCAAGCTGGTTTCTAATAAACCAATCCTTCCCCAAGAATCCATGTTGGATACCCCTGAGCTATTTGGTTAAGCCAAACAACAACTTGGAGAGTTGGAAGATAAAAGCTTAATCCACCTAGTTCACTCCGAAGGGGATATCTTGCGTGTGTGTGTGTGTTGACGAGAGATGATATCTTCATCGATTGTTCCTCGTGATCGGTTGTTGAGTCTATTGTCTTGTCCAAACTTTGACTTGAGTATGGGCTATCGTCAAGTCAAATCAGAACCAA
>NW_025237941.1:0-4449 GCF_018294505.1 Triticum aestivum
TCCTAGGGTATGATATCAATTTAGGTCTTCGATCGATGATTTCCGCCTCCGTTCCAACCGGGACGATTGCATCTGGCGCCGCCGCCGCCGGACCGATAGTCGCTGAATCCATCTCCTCTGCCCCGCTGCATGCAACGCCATGCACTCCCCAGCATGGCCACGGGCCGCACACTCCTGCCTCATTAGCACATGGATACAGGCTGCATGTTGCTGCATCGTTCCAGACGGCTGGCTTTACCCCGCCGCCCGCGCATGGCTACGGGCCACACGTCTACGGCACCATGCAACATGGCGCGTTGCCCGCAGGTCAGGGTGGACACGGTCCGGGCCGGTCCGGTCCCTGACCGAGCCTCCCTTTGGACCGGCCGAAACTGGCCCGGACCGGACCGGACCGAGCTTACATGCGGTCCTATTTTCCAGGACCGGACCGGCTACACCTCAGCTCGGTGCGGACCGAGGGGACCGACTGGACCGAGTACATTTTCTGCGTGGGAGTGTGCCGGGAGCCTTTTTAGAACTCTTTTGACAGCAAATTGGAACATATAGATTATTAGATTGTAGAAGAGGTTCAAATGGACGAAAATTAAGCAAGTTTGCAAGAAAAATAGCACAGGAAATTGTCCAACTGAAGAAAGTTCAGAGGAAGTGAACAAATACAGACTGAAGAAAGTTCAGAGGGAGTGAACAATTACCAACTGAAGAAAGTTCAGAGAGAAGGAACAATTACAAACTGGCGGCGACGACATGCAGGACTGCAGGTGCACGTGCAGCAGCTCAGCTCCGTCCCCCGCGTCCTCCAGCTTCGTGCTCGACTGCGGCTAACCGGCGAGGAGGTGGTCGAAGACGGGCTGGTGGAGATGGCAACGGACGACGACGGCGAGCAGGTGCAGCCGTGCAGACACGACGCTCCCTCCTTGGCTCCTCTACTCCACCTTTCACCGCGTGCAGGTGCAGCCCAGGAAGTGGTGGTCGACGATGGCAACAGCGGCCGGCGGAGGCGGCGCTCCCTCTACAGCCAAGAGGAAAGGGGATCGGGGAATTTGGGGTGCGGTGGCCTTTGCCCTAGCGTCATATCGACTTGCTGTCCTGCACTGGACTGCTGGGCTGTGCGCATGGGCCAAATGTCACGGTCCGACCGAGCCAGCTCGGTCAAAAACAGGACTGGACCGACTTGTTTTTGGGCCTGTTTCTGCAGACCGGACCGGCCAGTTTTGTTAGCGGGCCAGGACCGAACGGTCCGGTCCTTAGCGGGCCGCGAGCCGGGCCGAAAGCTCGCTCGCCACGTCCAGCCTGACCCGCAGGAGCCACAGCCGGGCACTACTCTGCGTCATCTACGGGGCACTATGCGGCCGCGCCTGTGACTTCGTCCAGTACATCATCCGCGGCTCTCTGCAACACACCTGCGGCCACACGTCTACGGCACCATGCAACACGGCGCGTTGCCCGCAGGAGCCGCAGCCGGGCACTACGTACTCTGCGTCGTCTACGGGGCACTATGCGGCCGCGCCTGTGACTTCGTCCAGTACATCGTCCGCGGCTCTCTGCAACACACCTGCGACGCCATACAGTACACCGGCGATCTACGACGACTACCAGCCGGCTCCTCCGATGGCACCGTACTACGATGCTCCTGCTTTGCCCCCGGCTTCGTCAACTGCTCCACCACCACCGTCCGGATGGCGCCCATCTCCTGATCCATGGACAGGGCTAGTCCAGGCGTGGCCTATGCCCTGGTCCGCCCCTACGCCATATGGTGCCCTGCCTGCCTATATCGGCTGGCAGCCCGGTGCTCGCCCTCACACCGGTGTCTCCATCCTCGCGCCTTGACAGCCGATGGCCACATACCACGCTGCTCCCTCCTCTGCGCCACCGATCTACCACACCAGTCCTTATGCATCCTATGGCGCTTCATCGCCCCCCCTACATACAGCAGTACAATGATGGTGTCTCTCTCTTTACGCCGATGCCGGTCCTACTGCCGACGTCACCACACCCGCAAGCTCCCATGACCACACCGGCCTCTACTTCGACTCCGAGTTGGGAACAAGCTGCTTTTCTACAAGCCATGAACAACTTTGCTGCACAAGGGAACTCATGTACGGATTGGATTTTTGATTCTGGTGCTTCTCGTCATATGTCTCCATCGAGTAATTTGCTTTCTTCTTGCACATATTCATCTTTTCCCTCTATTACTCTCGGTGATGGATCTTCTATTCCTATTTACTGTGTCGGTCAGGCTCAAATCCAATCCCCAACTAAGCCTTTGCTTCTTCGTGATGTTCTTGTAGCTCCTGCCCTTACTAAAAATCTGATTTCCGTTCGCCAAATCACCACTGATAATCTTGTTTCTGTTGAGTTTGACCCGTTTGGTTTGTCTATCACTAGTAGAAAAACACCTAATAGTCCCGGTTCGTGAGGGCCTTTAGTCCCGGTTCATGAACCGGGACTAATGGGCCGTTACTAATACCTCCACCCATTAGTCCCGGTTCAAACTAGAACTGGGACTAATGTGCCTCCACGTGGCTCTGTGCGCCGAGCCCAGTCAGGGGGCCTTTAGTCCCGGTTGGTGGCTGTTTTTTTTGGAAATTGGCTGCTTTAGGGGTTTTGGGGGTTATTTTTAGGTTGTTATATTAGCTAGCTAATAGAGAGAAGTGTCCTCTCTTATATCTTCGTCCTTGGTTTACCAACGCTGCTGCTATATATGTTCATTTTACCCGCTGATATAATAACTCATGCATGCTCGCATACATCAGCATATATAATAACAAGTACTCGTCCTACTAATCATGCATCAACATACAACTTCTACTCGTTATTAATAATAAGTCATACGATCATCATCCTCATAGTCATCGAACCCAACCCTACATAATTGTTCTTAACACATGATCATCAGTATCAGGTAGGACCTGAACACCCTTAAGGTAAAATAGCATAAAACAATATAGACCCTGACTCTCCATTATGAAGAATGGCGATCATCCTGTCTCCAATTTTTGCCCTTCGCTGAATGTTGCTTCCAAGAAGCTCCTTACGACTGTCCATACATTTTTTCCATTCTTTGATTCTCATGTCTCCACTTATTTTAGAAACCCGGTATGGACAGTTGAGATTCGTAGGACGACCTGGTTGTATGTTCAAAACATGAAGGCTACCGTGTTTATACATCAGATGAGGCACAAAATCATTCGGGATTATCTGTTGAAAAACATAGTAATAACTTCATAGTTAGCAATGATATGATGTACTAGTTTTAGAAGTGTGCAAAAAGATGCACGGATGTTGTAATAGTACAAAAATCTTACCAGGGTATCTCCATGGTAGTTACCGTAGTTCAACACGTGCACTAGTGGCACGTATTGACCATAATGTTGAGGAGTTCGATTGTAGACATTGTAATTCTCAAGATCAGTACAAAATGCGACCAGATGATTTTTCTCCTGATAAGTTAGTTCGGAGCCTTCGGTGTAGTAGGTTCTGTCTACCATCTTCCGCACATTCTTTGAAGAATGAAAATAAGCTGTCAATGGAGAATAAGTTGTCAACTATTTTGAAATAAACAATATAAATTACTTAATAACTATGTTAAGCTCACATGGGGAAAGAATTGGAGGTGTATCCACAAGGACGAAAATCGTAGGTCTCTCTTGCTCGATAGTAGGATCACCAAGATCCATGGTAACAAGCATACCCTCATCAAAACCATACATCTTGCAAAGTGCTTCCCAATTTTTGCAACCAAAATGGGTTACACTCTAAGCATTGTACAACTTTACTTGAAAATCCACACCATGATGGGTACTTAGGATAATTTTTTTGGTTTCAAAACTTTCATGGTCTTCAAAACCCATCCTCTCCAAGACATAGCGTCTTGCAAAGCATGGGATAAGCTAGTCGAATTGGAAATGATGAAAAATATTGTCATGATTAAAATAGTTGAAGTCATGAGTAATTATGAAAAAAACTATTATCGTCGGTTGCGTACCGTATGAACATCGAAGGTCTCCTCGAGCTTAATGCTGAAGCGACGATCTTCGTCCAGCACAATGAACCTGTCGCAGATACCTCGGTCGTCGTGGCACCAGTCGCACTCCCCCGGGCGGTTTTCGTCGTCCGATGAGTACGACATTTCCGGCCTACGTTCATAATTCAAATATTAAACTAGATCATTATTATTAATCACGGGTTGACTATCGATGATTGATGTACGTAGCTCCTCCTTTCATTCCCGAATGCATTATTATATCAAATTGTCTAGCACACGGGAATGAAGGAGAACTTATCCAATATGAGCATTCAATAAGCAAAACCAAATCATAAAATAAGCAAAACCAAATCATAAAATAAAGTATAGTATTCAAATTAGCATGCATTCAATAATTATAAGCAAAAGTACATCATCTCTTGGTGTCCGTACATCGTCGAATATTATCACTAATACAACTAGAA
>NW_025237942.1:0-4449 GCF_018294505.1 Triticum aestivum
CTCTCCAGGGTTTTGTGGTGAAGAGAATTTGAATTCATGGAGATCATAAAAGCAAAATGAAAGTTTGGGAAAGTCCTTTTATTCCCTCTCATTTAACTTTCAAAAGATTTCGAATTCCACTCACTTTCAGTCAATCAATCAAGCAATCAATCCAATCTATCTGTTTATTATAACATTCCAAAATTTAGAATTTTGGGATGTTACAAACCTACCACCCTTAAAATGAATCTCGTCCTCGAGATTCGGAGAGGCTAGAAAGAAATAGGTTAGGGTTTGGGGGTCTTCTCAAAATCCATCGATCATCTCAGGGGTCTGGGGTGCTACCACCCTTAGAAACATGGTTACGGTTCCATAAAAGCTCATATACTCCATCCTTATTCTTGACAATGTCGGTCTTCTCAAATTTTCGGAAAAATTCCTTCTCTTGCTCTTTGGGTAGCGGCATAACCTTTTCCTCAATTCTTGTGTCCTTTTTATCTTGGTAAGGTTATTCCATGACTGGGTCTTCATAGCTGACGGGTCAGGCGCCAATACTAAACAACTATCGACATCTCATGGTGGTCAACAATTTACGGTTTCTCCTGCAGGAAATGGGTCTGGTTGATCCTCACCGTATAACCTACGATTGGCAAGAGCTGCCTTGTACAAGGGAAAAAATACTTACACCATTCTAAGGTTTAAACAAGGTTTAAATCGTCGTCACTCTACTATAGGCAAGTCACTCAGATTTACCATCCCATATAGCAAAGTGAACAATAAGAGTAAGTCGGTATGGTGATCAATCCATCCCGCACCCAAATCATTACCTTGTATATGGTTTAGCGAATCTCGCATTCTAACACTCGGTCAACCTCGCAAGCATTGCAGAATTTCTCTTGTCGACGAACCAAGTTCGGATAAATCCATGGATTCTGCAAGCCAAACAAACATCTATCGTTCCTTCACAACTCTCAGGTTTTTGCGTTACTCCTATAAAATCGCCTGTCGATAAAATCGTAACTTCTTCCGGGGTCTTTCCTTCAGCAAGAATGTGCTTGCTTCTTGGCAGGTCCTGGGGCCTGTGGGTTATGGCCCATCTCATCACTTGTAAACCTTGAACTCATCATCGGGCAGCTGATCCTTAATCCAACATCCAACTTCCTGGTATTCTTAAATCCATCCAATTGTACTGTCTTCCTTCCTTCTATTGGCACCACTAGGACATGATTACTCAGACTCATCATCGAATTCCATTGATCCATAATTCCAACATCATACCTCCTTTATATCCAATAGTACTCTTCATCCTCGTGGGATATCCCACATACCGAGATAAAATAAAAACACTTATACTTATGAAGTCCATACTCCACTTCGTGGAACATCATTATCCTTTCCAGGGTCAAGCATCCTTACAGGGGAATATTGGCCATCTCTGCATGGCATTTCTTCAACTGGGAAACATGAAACACATCATGAACTCCTGACAGTCCTTCGGGTGACTCCAACTTGTTGGCCTCTTCTCCCATACGTTCCAAAACTCGGTATGGTCCTACAAACCTCGGGGTTAACTTTCCCTTAACTCCAAACAGTTTAACTCCTCGCAGAGGGAACACACGAAGACATGCTCTGTCTCCAATTTCATAGACTACCTCCTTTACATCCAATAATACTCCATACCCTCATATTCTTGGGGTATCCAACATATCGAGATAAACTCATACTTATTTTTTTTCGAAATCCACTTCGTGGAATATCATTACCTTTTTCCAAGGGTCAAGTTTCCTCACAGGGTACTACCACCCTTAAGATGCACAATCTTCCATAGACCATATTTCTCATATCCTCAAAAATGGTCAAAATCTTTCTTCATAGAGTAACAACTCATAAAATCCAAATCAATACCAATGATGCTAACTTTATTGATTCTCAAATTATTACAATCTCCTGCATTCCATTACATGCCTCAATCCGACACCTCACTAATAAAAGAAATGTCCACACTACTACTACTATATTTCTCGTTGCACTCAACTATTTGCCACAAGTCTCCGTCTCCTTGGGGCATTCTCTGGCAAAGTGCCCTGCTTCATCACAACGGAAACATATTACTTCTGACATATCTCGAGGTTTCCTTGTGATTATATAGCCTCCTGGGGTCCTCATCTTCCCTTTTGGGCAATCACTAAAGTAGTGTCCTGAATTTTTGCACCTGTAACATGTGATATGTCTCAGGTCCTTTTTTGTAGAAATTGGGTTGTTCCTGGGATCCAATCAATTTCTCTTCCTGGACTTTTCCGTTCCAATCAGGGCTTCTATTTCCTGTGGGTCATACTCTACTTCCTCTGTCGGGAATTCTACTAAATCCCCATTCAGACAATTTTGGGAGATGTGTCCTTCTTCTCCACATGAATAGCATGACTTGGTGCAGGGTTTATTGGGTTCTTCTTTGGGTGTGTCCTCCACCTCTTCCTTCATCACAGATTCTTCTAAACTTTCCATGAGGGCTCTTTTCATTGCTTCTTTCTTCGGCTGGATAGTCCTTTGTACCATGGGGTAGATGAGACACTGAGAAGGGTAGTGGGTAGTCCCTTCACACAAGAAACAAGTGATCTGCCGAGTTGGGCATTCTTCAGCTGGGTGACTTCCTTCACAATTAGGGCATTCATCCTTGTGTTCCTTATGGTTGTGTCGTATTTCTCCACAAGGCTTGTATGCACAAGGTTTCTTCATATCCTTTCCATAAGGCTTCAATTTCTGGGACACAAGATGAGATCTTTGTAGAGTCCACTTAAATTCTTTCCAAGTGGTTACTCCTTGCCATCCATTGATGGTTTGGTACATCCTCCACCAAGTAGCAGCACCTCTTTCAAAACATTGAAGAGCATGCCGGGTCATATGTTTTCCGACTATAGGGTTATTCTTCATGTGATCCTCCATGTTCTGAATCCATCGGTCCGTCTCCAATTGACTCATCGGTCCAGAAAATACAAGCTCATCTCCATTCATCCTCTGTTGGGTCCATGGGTTTGGGGTGAGATAAGAGAGGTCGAGAGGGATGCACGCAATACAAACAAAAGTTTTGAAAAGACAGATTTTTATTGTGGCTGTCGGAAAAACAACAAACAAATGACAGCTCACAATCGTCGCATCTAACGTAGGTATATAACAGGGGTTGGGTCTTCTAGAGGTCAAAAAGTCTTCAACGTCGTCAAACTCTTCAAGTCTTGTTAATGTCTCCGATGGCTTCTTCCAATCATGCTTGTCCTTCTCAAGTTCTTTTGCCATATCATCTCTGTTGACGAGAATTCTCTCGTGGCGTCCTTTAATAATTGCGTTCCAAACTTCTGGGTCTCAACATCCTTGGCATGAACCATGATACTACTGTCCTTCAATTCCTGATGAGTCTCCGTTATCTCGAGGTTTCGCTTTCCCAGCTTGGCTACTTTCAGTTTCTGGGTTCTGAGTTCTTCACGGAACGCTTACTTGTCGAATACTGCTTCCTGAAGGTTCATCTTTAAACTTCCTGATGTAATGCTCCAGACCCTGGTGATACACCAGCTAAGGTTAAAACTTCGTCTTGCTGATAGGTGCTCCATCAGTTTTCTATCATCCAATCCCTCCATGCATCTGCATGCTTAAGTCCGCACGGTGACAATAGCATAAGCGGACGATAACATCATGGATAGCCGTGTTTCTGCTCTTGTCATTTCCATGAGCTATCTCTACATAGTTGATATCTCCTGCCTTAGGGTTTTTCTTTGACAGAACTTTGAGTTTCTAACTCTCCATGTTTCGGTCTTTCTCCGATACACCTTGATCTCGGGTATTGACAGCTTCCATAGTCTGCCAAGTTCCATAAGGGTAACCTTCCTAGGTCATACACATCTGGCAATTCTTCAGAGCCTTCAAAATCTCCTAGTCTTCGGAGTCTTCAACCACTGTAGTTTCCATCATCATAATGTATGGTAAAATCCTCTTCATTACGAATGGTCTTAGTTGTCCGATATCCTGTACTTCTTGGAGTGGTCTCATCAGTCGAATCTTCGAGTGGTCAAAAGGGGAAAAGGTATGGTCTCACTAAAGGGAATATTTGAATAAGACTCGAAAAAGAAGAGAGGTAAAAGATCTTTCTGAAAAGGAAAGTTTTTGAGAAAATCCTTCCTATGGGCTTGCCAGTTTCTAGGGTCACGTCCTATAGTCAACATGTGCTCTGATACCATCTTGTAGCGACCCGACCCGAATGGATCAAGTCTCTGTGCTTAAGTGTCATCCCTGGATCGGTATGCTGACACACACAATACTCGAGGATTTATAACAGAGGTAAATCACATGTATAAAATAACGTAAATACTATTACCTCAATCCAAATAGCGGAAGTAACAAGGTTGTGGATTCCCATCAACACCAACGGCAAAGTTGAGTGTAGAAATCGTAACCCTAACGAATCACTTACTCGTCGTAAGATAT
>NW_025237943.1:0-4448 GCF_018294505.1 Triticum aestivum
CGTAAGTTCTCTTTATAGATTTGATGAAGGTGATATTCCTTATAATAAATCTCCTAGTTAGTGCTTGGATAAATTTGATAACTTCATTATAAAGCAGGAAAACTTTAATAAATACATAAGTGATCAACTAAAACATAATTCTCTCACGATTGAACGTTTGAGTGATATAATGTTTAGAATTGCTAATGATATTAAAGGTTTATGTAAGCACTCAACTATGGTTCTAACTCAGCTAGAACAAGTTTCTAAATCACTAAATGATTTGTTGAATGAAATGAACAATCATGCCATCAAGGTAACTAGGGGTGGTAAAATGACTCAGGATCCTCCATATCTTGAAGGTAATCCTAAATGAATTGAGCAAGATTCTCAGAAAATTAATAAATATGCACCTAGTTCACCTAGGAAGAAAAAGGAACGGAATAAAGATAGAACTTTGCATGCTTCTGGTGAACCTATTATCGGAAAACCCTCTTGGAATTTCAATGACGTTTCTATTTTTGATGGTGAGACACAGTTTGGTAATAACCATTCACCAAGTGATAATGATAATGATGATGCTAGTATTGATCATGTTGATGCTCAGTCGGACAATAATAAAGAATCTGATAACGATATAGAAATAGAACCTGCAGTTGAACTTGATGACCCACCTCCTTAAAATAAAAGATATCATAAGAAGGATTTCGTTGCTAGAAAGCATGGTAAAGAATGAGAACCATGCCATTTCCTAGCAAGTCTATAAAATATAGAGATGAGGAGGCTTTTAATCACTTTGTTGAAATGCTTAGACCTTTGTATCTACGCACACCCTTGACTAAAATTATGAAAATGCCTCCCTATGCTAAATACAAGAAAGATATTGTCACCAATAAAAGTAATATACCGGAGGCTGAAATCTCTACTATGCTTGCAAATTATTCTTTCGAAGGAAAAATATCTCAGAAGCTCGGAGATCACGGAGTACCTACTATACCATGCTCCATTAAAAATAATTATGTCAAAATTGTTTTATGTGATTTAGGAGCTGGTGTTAGTGTTTGCCTTTCTCTTTATATAGAATACTTGACTTGAGTAAGTTGACACCTACTGAAATCTCTTTGCAAATGGCTGCTAAATAAACTGCTGTACCTATGGGAATTTGTGAGGATGTTCCTGTTGTAGTTGCTAATGTTACTATCTTAACAAATTTTGTTATTCTTGATATGTCTGCATACGACGATATGATGGTTATCCTTGGTAGATCATTCTTTAATACTGTAGGGGCTGTCATTGATTGCAACAAAAGTAAGGTCACTTTTCACGTCAACAGTAATGAGCATACGCTATATTTTTCGAAGAGACATAACAACATGAATAGCATCAACTCTATTAAAAGAATTATGGCAATTTCTATTGGAGGTTTTGAATTTTCGTTTTCCATCTCCCGAAAAGAATATCAAATCTTATTGTTGGCACAATGTATATCCTAGTTGAGGTAACCTAGTGTGATACAAAAGTTCCTCGGTTTTATGTCATTTGAAAATGGTTTGTTAATAAGACCCGATCAAGCTTATTAGTTAATCCTTTTTGAGGAACATATGGTCGATGAATTTAGGAAGCACAACCTTCTGTACTTATAGTTTGCTCTCTGTTATTTAATGTTTAATGAAGTAAAATGCCATGTTTATCCAATTTTTCAAATTAGCTTTGCAATAAAAAATGTCTCAAAAATAAATATTCTAAAAATGTCCTGAAAATTTACTGAAACCTCATGCCGCCCGCAGACCCAAAGCTGTCGTGCCTTTGTAGCCCTCCCAAGCGTGCACCGTTGCCCAGTCCACCTGAAGCTCCAACGCCAAGCAAAGGCAGAGCCCACCAGCACCATGGACCACGCCCACCAAAGGGCAGTGCAATGGCCACCAGTCAAAGTCACTTAGGCCCGCGCCGCCTGCCAACCAGAGCCGGCCGCAGCGACCAGGTGTGGCCCACCTGAACCATGCCGCGAGCCACCACCGTCGGGCGGATCTGGCCGAACCATTCACGACACTCACCCGTCACCACGCGCCCCACCACCATCCATGTCGCCCGAAGCCCAGCAGAAGCACCAATGCCCCCAGGAGCTTCGCGTACCGCTGCGCCACGCCCAGGCCGGAGAGGCTGCACCTCACCAGCAATGAGGAGGCCCTGCCGCCAGGAGCTCCGGTCAGACTTTGCCTGAGCAAGCCTCGGGGTAAGGCAGGGGGAGGTGGCAACGGTGAATCTAGGGTTCCCCCTGATCGCGGCGCGGGGGTGACGCTAGTGGGTATAAATAGAAATCCATCCCTACAAGCCAAAGGACTTTAAAGAAATTTATTTGAAAATCTTATCATATAGAATTCCTACAGATTTTCGGGCAGGAGGGAGAAGTAACAGCGAAACAAGTGCCACTTTGGTGATTGGTCGACTTTTTTTCTGGCTCCGTATTTTGTGCCGGTTTTGGGTCCCGATACTAGCCACTTGCTCTAAATAAAAGCCCTTCAGTTTGGCAACGCATATACTCCCTCCTTTCCGGTTTACATGGCTTATTTCAACTTTTTGTTTTTCCAATTTAAAGGGCTCTTCTCCATATCATATTTAGTTTTCAAGGCGCATTAAATCTTTGCATGCAAGAATTAAGGCTGGTCATAGTGGGAGTAACATAGGTAGTAACATAGATGCCACATAAGCAAAAATGTTGATGTGGCAAGTAGTTAATGAGGAGAGAGGCAAATAGAGTAACCTAATATGTTACCATCACATAGCGCTTTCCAATGCAAAATGAGTCTACAAGACAATAAATGAGCATGTGTATGTTACTACACATATGACACTTCCCACTATAAGGGTAGTAACATAGAGTAGTAACGTATGCATGTTACTACTCTAAGTTACTCCCCACTATGACCAGCCTTAAGAAGAAACACACTAATGCATGTAATGTTGTTACTCATCTAGTGACCAAGCATTCATGCACTGCAATTAATTCAAATTATTGCATGAGTTTAATTTGAGTAGATTTGTAAAGTATGAGATACATTTCTCCACTCACAAAATGCTTTGGTTGATAAGATTTAAGATTTGAGCTCTATAAACAGGAAAGGAGGGAGTATAGTTTGAGTCAGCTTCCCGATTCCCGCAATTATTGAACCGGGGGCCGGAGATTAGTGTATTCCCAACTTTGTCTATTCCAAGATCTGCACACTAATCTATATTCCCAACTTGCTCAATAAGGCCAAAAGGGTGAGGACGGGAGATGAGCCGAGTCCAGGTTTCAAATCTGTATTCTTCTTAACACTAATCCTTGGAACAAACAACTCCGACAAACCCATGTGATGTGACATCCAGAATATGCCTACTCCCTCTATTGACATATATAGGGCCGAGACTAGGGTTAGTGTATTTAACCAATGGGTGCATATACACCCATGAGCCAAAGTGAATTTTCGGAGACTAGTATGTTTTTTGAGATTACAATTGATCATGGGTTAGCATAATAATATATTTTTTGCGGGAAACGTAATAATATATGACACGCATGTTACACAAATCATACCATTGAATTCGTACGTGAAAGGAGTTTTTAATGATATTAGTTTTATATCATGTATCTCATATACTAATATTTTTAACATTGGCCAAAGACTACAACAAAAAACAATTAGACCCTGTATATGTGGATGGATGGACTAGCTTAGATAGTTAAATTTCCTGTGCTAGAACTAGCCTATCCAAAGACTTGACATGTATGCTCTCATTTTTTTTCCTGAATTTACTTCATGCTTCCACAGCTATTTTTTCAGTGGTATGACCTGTATGTTTTTTTAACATGTAGTATGACGTGTATGTTGACTACAAGGTGTCTGTCTTGATTTTGTCTATCTCAAAATCTATCAGATCATGAGTCTCTCTTACATGCTCGTGGATTGGAGTTGTGTACGTGTTGACGTCATGTTTCTCACGGGAAAAAAGATGCTCCGACATTAGGCCATGGTGTACATAAACAATTGGTACTGAATTTTGTGTTTTGAGCTGGAAAAAAACTCCAATCATACGAGCATCTAAGAGAGACTCATTAGGCCATGGCCATTTGAGCTGGCAATTTTTTGTGTGTGTTTTGGGCTGGCAAAAAAACTCCAAGCAATGGCGGGGGATGTACACCATTAGGCCATGTCGTGCTTGATTTGGGAGGCGCATTAAATCTTTGCATGGAAGAATTAAGAAGGAACACACTAATGCATGTAATGTTCTTACCCATCTAGTGGCCAAGCATGCATGTACTGTAACTAATTAAATTAATGCATGAGTTTAATTTGAGTAGTTTTGTAAAATACGAGATACATTCATCCACTCACAAAATGCTTTGGTTGATAAGATTTAAGATTTGAACCCTATAAACTGGAAAGGAGGAAGTATAGTTTGAGTCAGCTTCCCGATTCCCGCAATTATTG
>NW_025237944.1:0-4448 GCF_018294505.1 Triticum aestivum
TGTTGCGCCGGTGCCATGGAAATCAGTGGGTCGGCACAGGCATGGCCTCACCGGCTCAGTATCTCTCTCTCTCTCTCTCTCTCTCACGGTCTCTCTCTCCCTCCCTCCCTCCCTCTCTCTCTCTGTGAGATGATAAGCTCTTTCAGAAGCACTGCAGGCCGGCGGCCGAAGAAAGTAGGTGGCGGGCAGAGCAGAGAACAGGCAGTGCGCCCCGCCCGCGGGCCTCGGGAGGGTTGCTCCGGTCCCTCGGTGGCCGACGAGGCGACGCCGCGACGACGAAGCAGGCGCTCAGCTGGCGGCGGATCGGAATCGAGAGAGGCGGTGGCTGCGTCAATCGTGTGCCCGTGCCCTGTTTGTGCGGCCTTCCTCCCCCAGCCAATAGCTATACAGGCCAGCCCAAAATTACAGGGTGGAGCCCACCCTGTTGCTCCGCCACTGGTTATGGGATTTGATTTTCCCAACAAAAAAAAAGGTTATGGGATCTGATGAATCGACTTGACGACATTGGTACCCCTAAAAAAACTTGACGGCATTGGCGATCTGGTCGAAAGTCAGAGGCAGCACCATGTGGCTTGTTTCTGAAAGAAAAAAGCTAACATGATGTTAGCCCTTTCTAAACTGGATGGAGTGGCTACAACTGGCTCAACCTGTGTTTTTTTTTTTTTGCGGGGAGGCTCAACCTGTGGTTGCATTCTATTTACGTCCAAGTGATAATGCATCGAGATGATCATTTCCTGAACAAAATACGATCCCATGACTTGATTTGTGAATGTTGACTGCAGGTTTGTAAAGTACTCGCTACTAACCAAAACTTCTTGTAATATTTTCGCAATGTAAGAAGGGTGAAACTTTATCAAAACATTGTAACTTGCCACGAAGTTGGAAAGCAAAAACAACTCGCGTAAAAAGTGCTCAGTTTACATTGAAAATTTTCTTACTTGTGTGAAAATTGTACTCAACAATGCACACGTGCAAAGCACGTGCATTCGACTAGTATAAAGTTATCCATGTCTACATAAGTGCCGATGTATAAGAAATACCAAACAACTTATTAAATATATCTTTTTTGTGTGCAGAATTTATCTTCCTTTTAGTATGTTTTTCATTACAAACAAAATAATAAGCATAGACCTCTTTTTCCGGCGAACCAAACTATGATAATCTTGTGCTTTTAGAACAAAATAATAGTTGTCTTACTTCTATCTTTTGAAAATGATTGTTCATAAATTATCGCTGGTAGTTCTGTGACCTTGTCCCAGTGGAGGTGATCCTGTTGTCGACCTCTTCCAATGGACCTAAGTTACACCTTTATATTGCTATCATAGAAAATGAAACAGATTGAGTTGACATTTGTCCAATATAATTAGTTGGGTGGCTCTTTACATTTGTCAGATTATTCATGTTTTCATTATATTTATTCATTCATAACATATTACATTGATACACTGGTATGCTCTTGCGTACTTTGCAAAAAAAAAATTATTTGCTATATATTCCAAATATCATAATATAATTTCTTTAGAAAAATAGCCTTTTGGACTTCAGAGGATCAAATTTTAGCAAGGTGGTTCAGTGTATTTCGGCAGCAAGATTACATTACTTATATTGTTTAACAATATGTTTTGCCACTAAGATTTCTTTGCATGCATTGTTGTTTTGCCTTTGTCAAGCTAAATTACCACAACATATATACATTACTGACTTCTAAATTTTACCATTTTTTTTAAGTTTTACAGTAGTTCACGTTGAATTATTACGGTTTGGTCATTTATCACTTTGCAGCGTGGCATATTTTCTTATTCCACTACTTAGAAAGTTGTGCAAAGTCCACCATGCTCGAACGCAATATTTTCCACGCTCTCTCGCTATATTTACACCTTTTTCTGGTAAATAAATCATCACTATACTTTCTCTTGTTTATTATTCTATATGCCCGGCCTTTAGCCACCACGCTATGATTCCTTATTGAACCACACATCTCATCGCTAGTCCTCACTATGGGATGGTCACACAACTCTTATTTTATTTGTAAATTTCTTCTTATTTTAAATCTTGCATTAAGTTCTAGTCCTGACAATTAGTTCTCTGCCGCGTCAAAATTTTGACCGATTTTCTAACCCCTGACTCACATCGCATGGGTTGAAGACTGAGGTCCCTCATTCTTTCTCGCTCATAGTCTTAGCATTCATGATTTACGATTTCCACATCACAACATTTTCTGTTTGTTGGTACAATATCCTCACTCATGATAATAACATGGCGTTGTTGATCCACCTATTCTTTCTAACGAATATCATGCTTGACTGATAATAACATGTATATACTATTTGGATTTTTTTCTAGTCTACCACTTGTTTGTCACTTTAAGTCGTTGTGAAATATGTCTCTCAACACTAATTATTTTCTTTAGAGAGATTGATGTTGCATGGTCCTGATATGTACATAAACTTGTAATCTCCATAGTGTGCCTCTTTATCATGCGATAAACTATTAATTGTGTGTATCACCGCCAATTTTTCTATTTGAAATACACGTTTTAGCTGTAAAAAATATATAAACAATTCTCACTTATATATATAAAAATTATCCAACATAAGCGTAAATTTTTATTAGGAAATACTAAACTATGAATGAATTTGTTTTCCATATTTTTGAATCATTTCAAATATGATTTAAAAAAATTCAAATATTGGTCTCACGGGAGCCCAAACTCAAAATGTATGCATGACTCTGCTGTTCTGTCTGCTGTTCCATAGTTTTATTTTCTTAATCCAAACTTCATACGATGATGATATATAGAAGAAAAAATAGACATGAATAAAAAACAAAGAGGGAGATCACGTGAATGTGCAATTCTCGAAGTAAGGAGAACAAGGCGTGACTAAATCCAAAATTGCACGTGTCCATGTAGTACAGGTTCTTTCACAGTTCCTTTTTTGGAGTTAATTCTTTTGTACTGTATATGCATATGCATGTGTCTTTGGGAGATATATAGACTTTCTAACTGCATGTTGAATCTGATTGCCTATGTGCCTGTGTGCCCACCTTTTTCAACAGGCTGCATGTGATACGTTGTAGTAATAGTTGCACCTCGTATATATTGTGCGTAACTCTTAGACCTTCAGATCTTAACCGTTATAATCAAGATCAACCGATAAAATGATTTTAGCCTATGTGGACGAATAGACTCACTCTGTTCCATACTACAAGAACGTTTTTTTGTGTAAAAAACGTTCTTGTATTATGGGACTAGTTGTGTTGCCTATTTCTTATCCACGTGAGAATTTAGTGCGTGTCCGTCGATTTTGGCGATGAGCATCAGCATAACCCAAGGTCGAGCCGCGGATGCCGTATCCGGCCACAGCGCAAGGCCTCATCTTGACCTCAACGGATGCAGGGACGATGTGGCTTGCCACACTGTCACAACCGCAGAGGAGGAAGATGGTTCACAGGTTAGGGTGCATGTTCGCGTTGGCTATTGATGCTGGAAAGATAGGGGTTTAAAGCGATGATTGGGCGGTCATGGCCAAACGCGTGGCTCAGGCAGGCCGAAGAGGCGTGGAAACACCGCTGGACCTAGGCGGTGGCAGGCGGTTCGGCTTGGATTGTAGGGCGATGGAGGAAGAATGTGAGAGGAAGAAGATGAATAGTGTGCCCGAGAAAGAGGTAGAAGATGATGCTCAACTAAATTTACAGAAAAACAGTGGCCTGATGTTTGGGCAATCTCATAGCTAATTTGCTTTTTATGTGTACAAAAATTCAACTAATACAAAGTAATACATACTTTATAAAAAAACAGATTCATAGGCATGAGTTCAGAAGAAAAAACATGCAAACAATATATATTAGTGCATATACATACCTCAAAACAAAAGAACCTCGGCAATGCACGTAAAGCACTCCCTGGTGGTACACTGCATAGCACTGGCGTGGCCCACCGTACGTTGGCTCAACTCGATCCACAAGCATGTCTCGAACTGTTCCCGCCGGCTGACCTTGGCCGGCAAAGGTCCTCTCCTGCCACTCTGATGTCTCCAATGAGAACACATTCAATGTCCATGGAGTCGGTGGCCATTCTGATTCCATCAAGCGGCACGTGTCATTATCCTCGTTCACATATGGCGGGCCAAGAGATGGTGGCTTCTCTATCCTGCCTTTTTCGTCGGCTCTCCTTGTTAGCTCCTCGGGCCCAGGTATAACAGGGATCACTAACACCTTGTCCTGGGGTGACATGGCTGGATCAAAGGCAAGGTATATACCGCCCACCGGCCACCAGGCCCAAGGAATGAGTGTCCACCGCCGTGTCATGGGGTTGCACACGCAGAGCTCGTAGGTTCCCATGTCGCAGAGGAGGAGGACGTTGTTGTGGTCGAGGACCGACCACCAAAAGCGCATGTGGTTGTCGCTGGGCAGGAAGTCGAACATGGCATCGATCATGGAGTTGGGGG
>NW_025237945.1:0-4446 GCF_018294505.1 Triticum aestivum
GCAGCATAGGTCTGGACAAGCCCGAAACCTACCCTTGTAACTACCCAGTCACGGAGTAGCGTTTGGTCGGCCCAAAGCAAGTCTGTCACCATCCCGAGTACATGCGTCGGCTCAGGTCTTAGGACATAGAATGTATGTTGTACTAGAGACTCACAGATGACATATCGTTGCGTCTCATAGTTGGGATTGTCCGACTCGGACCTTATCTCGACTCGGATCCGACTACGTCGAATTCGACCAGACCTTTCCAAGTCCATATTATCCGGTTAGCATCCAATGCTCCATGGCTAGCGAGACCGAGCCATCGACCGTGTAAAATGCTAGTCTAGTCGGCTACGCGTCCACACAACCCTTTCAACTAGGGACCTTTTAGGACAGTCATCATACAATGCATAGTTCCACAAACAAGTCACATACTTGCTGATACACATCATTGATAATGTCCAAGGACTATCTTTATTCATAAACACATAGGAAATATCATCATACATGATTGCCTCTAGGGCATATCTCCAACAGTTTATTATTCATGCTAGAATTGTATTGATCGGAAACCACAATACATGTGTGAATACATAAACAAACACCGTGTCCCTAGTAAGCCTCTATTAGACTAGCTCGTTGATCAAAGATGGTTAAGGTTTCCAGACCATGGACATGAGTTGTCATTTGATAACAGGATCACATCATTAGGAGAATGATGTGATGGACAAGACCCATCCGTTAGCTTAGCATAATGATCATTTAGTTTTATTGCTATGGCTTTCTTCATGTCAAATACATATTCCTTCGACTATGAGATATGCAACTCCCGGATACCGGAGGAATGCCTTCTGTGCTATCAAACATCACAACGTAACTTGGTGATTATAAAGATGCTCTACAGGTATCTCTGAAGGTGTTTGTTGAGTTGGCATAGAACGAGATTAGGATTTGTCACTCCGAGTATTCAAGAGGTATCTCTGGGCCCTCTCGGTAATACACATCATAAACTTGCAAGCAAACGACTAAGGAGTTAGTCACGAGGTGATGTATTACGAAACGAGTAAAGAGACTTGCCGGTAACGAGATTGAACTAGGTATGGAGATACCAACGATCGAATCTCGGGCAAGGAAGATACCGATGGACAAAGGGAATTACGTATGTTGTCATAACGGTTCGACTGATAAAGATCTTCTTAGAATATGTAGGAGCCAATATGGGCATCCAGGTTCCGCTATTGGTTATTGACCAGAGAGGTGTCTCTGTCATGTCCACATAGTTATCGAACCCGTAGGGTCAACACGCTTAACGTTCGATAACGATATAATATTATACGAGTTATGTGATTTGGTGACCGAGTGTTGTTCGTAGTCCCGGATGAGAACAGGGACATGATGAGGAGTCTCGAAATGGTCAAGAGGTAAAGATTGATATATAGGACGATGGTATTCATACACTGGAAGTGTTTTAGGGGGTACCGGGTACTTAGCGGGTCATCGGGAGGGGTTCTGGGCACCCCCAACAAAAGATATGGGCCTTATGAGTAAGGAGGGGAAACACACCAGCCACAAGGGGCTGGTGCGCCCCCCATATGGGCCGGCCTAGGAGGAGAAGTAAAGAGGGGAAGGGAAAGGAAAGAGTGGAATAGGATTCCCCCTTCCTTCCCTCTCCCCCTCTTTCCTCCCCCCTCCGACAAACATGGCAGGGGGGCGTGGCCAAGGACAGGAGCCCAACTAGGATTCAGACCTACTTGGGGTGCGCCTAGGCCTCTCGCCTCTCCCATATATATGAGGAGGTGTGCCTAGCACACACCAGACAATTGCCTAGCCGTGTGCAGCACCCACCTCCACCCCCGTCATATTTTCGTAGTGCTTTGGCGAAGCCCTGCGGATATAACTTCACCATTACCATCACCACGCCGTCGTGCTGATGAAACTAATCTACTACCTCGACGTCTTGCTGGATCAAGAAGGCGAGGGACGTCACCGAGCTGAACGTGTGTAGAGCACAAAGGTGCCGTGCGTTCGGTACTTGATTGGTTGAAGCGCGAAGAAGTTCGACTACATCAACCGCGTTGTGAAACGCTTCCGCTTACGGTCTACGAGGGTACGTAGACACACTCTCCCCCTCGTTGCTATGCATCTCCATGGATAGATCATTACGTGTGCGTAGATTTTTTTTGTTTTCCATGCAATGATTCCTAACAGTGGCATCCGAGCCAGGTCTATGCGTAGATGATATGCATGGGTAGAACACAAAAAAGTTGTGGGCGGTGATGTTCATACTGCTTACCACCATCGTCTTATTTTGATTCGGCGGCATTGTAGGATGAAGTGGCTCGGACCAGCCTTACATGTCCACGCACATGAGACTGGTTCCACCGAGCGACTGTTGGGGAACGTTGCAGAAAATAAAAAATTTCCTACGGTTTCACCAAGATCCATCTATGAGTTCATCTAAGCAAAGAGTGAAAGGAGAGAAGCATCTACATACCACTTTGTAGATCGCGAGCGGAAGCGTTCAAAAGAACGGGGTTGAGGTAGTCGTTCTCGTCGTGATCCTATCACCGGAGATCCTAGCGCCGAACGGACGGCACCTCCGCGTTCAACACACGTACGGTCAGCGTGACGTCTCCTCCGTCTTTATCCAGCAAGGGGGAAGGATAGGTTGATGATGATCCAGCAGCATGACAGCGTGGTGGTGGATGCAGCAGAACTCCGGCAGGGCTTCGCCAAGCTGCTGTGGGAGGAGGACGAGGTGTAGCAGGGGGAGGGAGGCGCCAAGACTTGGGTGCGGCTGCCCTCCCCCCTGCCCTCCTTTATATAGGCCCCCAGGGGGGGCGCTGGCCCTGGGAGATGCAATCTCCCAAGGGGGGCGGCGGCCAGGGGGGTGGAGTGCCCCCCAAGGCAAGTGGTGCGCCCCCACCTAGGGTTTCCAACCCTAGGCGCAGGGAGGGGGCCCAAGGGGGGGGGGGGCGCACCAGCCCACTAGGGGCTGGTTCGCCTCCCACTTCAGCCCACGGGGCCCTTCGGGATAGGTGGCCCCACCCGATGGACCCCCGGGACCCTTCCGGTGGTCCCGGTACAATACCGGGTGACCCCGAAACTTTCCCGATGGCCGAAACAGCACTTCCTATATAGTTTTCTTTACCTCCGGACCATTCCGAAACTCCTCGTGACGTCCGGGATCTCATCCGGGACTCTGAATAACATTCGGTTTGCTGCATACTCATATTCATACAACCCTAGCGTCACCGAACCTTAAGTGTGTAGACCCTACGGGTTCGGGAGACATGCAGACATGACCGAGACGGCTCTCCGGTCAATAACCAACAGCGGGATCTGGATACCCATGTTGGCTCCCACATACTCCTCGATGATCTCATCGGATGAACCACGATGTCGAGGGTTCAAGCAACCCCGTATACTATTCGCTTTGTCAGACGGTATGTTACTTGCCCGCGACTCGATCGTCGGTATCCCAATACCTCGTTCAGTCTCGTTACCGGCAAGTCACTTTACTTGTACCGTAATGCATGATCCTGTGACCAGACACTTGGTCACTTTGAGCTCATTATGATGATGCGCTACCGAGTGGGCCCAGTGATACCTCTCCGTTATACGGAGTGACAAATCCCAGTCTCGATCCGTGTCAACCCAACAGACACTTTCGGAGATACCTGTAATGCACCTTTATAGTCACCCAGTTATGTTGTGACGTTTGGTACACCCAAAGCACTCCTACGGTATTCGGGAGTTACACGATCTCATGGTCTAAGGAAGAGATACTTGACATTGGAAAAGCTCTAGCAAAACGAACTACATGATCTTTTGCTATGCTTAGGATTGGGTCTTGTCCATCACATCATTCTCCTAATGATGTGATCCCGTTGTCAACGACATCTAATGTCCATAGTCAGGAAATCATGACTATCTGTTGACCAACGAGCTAGTCAACTAGAGGCTTACTAGGGACATATTATGGTCTATGTATTCACACGTGTATTACGATTTCCGGATAATACAATTATAGCATGAATAAAAGACAATTATCATGAACAAGGAAATATAATAATAATCCTTTTATTATTGCCTCTAGGGCATATTTCCAATAGTCTCCCACATGCACTAGAGTCAATAATCTAGTTACATTGTGATGAATCAAACACCCATAGAGTTCTGGTGTTGATCATGTTTTGCTCGCGAGAGAGGTTTAGTCAACGGATCTGCGACATTCAGATCCGTATGTACTTTGCAAATATCTATGTCTCCATCTTGAACATTTTCACGGATGGAGTTGAAGCGACGCTTGATGTGCCTGGTCTTCTTGTGAAACCTGGGCTCCTTGGCAAGGGCAATAGCTCCAGTGTTGTCAGAGAAGAGTTTGATCGGCCCCGACGCATTGGGTATGACTCCTAGGTCGGTGATGAACTCCTTCACCCAAATTGCTTCATGCGCTGCCTC
>NW_025237946.1:0-2431 GCF_018294505.1 Triticum aestivum
GTTCGCGGATTCTGCGGGGTGCGAAATTTGGGGGCGCGCGCGAAGCGGGGCGGACCGCGGCGTTCGGATGGGACGGGGAGTAGACGCCTCGATCTCCGCGCCGCCTTTTTCGCCACGTATCCAGTCTCCATAACTGCTCTCAGATATGATTAGATCGACCGGGCCCACACGTCAGCCACTCGGAAGGGACCTTATAAATGTGCCCGGCGAGGATTTCTGTGCTGCGCCTCCGCATTCTCCCTCTCTCCCTCTGCTCTCTTCCTCCCTGCTCAGCGTGCCTGCCCTCGCTTCCGCACCGCTCCCCTTCGTGCATCCCACCGGCGACCATGGCCAAGGAGAAGACGGCGGCGTTGGAGCGTGCCAAGAAGGCGTCGGCATCGGAGAAGGCGAAGGGGAGATCCACCAGCCGCCGAGGATCCTCGTCCAGATCCCGCCTGCCGAAAGGCTGGGTCCAGGGCGACTGGATCCAGTCGACCATCACGGAGAAGGACCTCCTCGACATGGCCGACGAGGGTTTGATCCCTCACGGAGCTGCGAGGTTGCCGGGGAAGGAGTGGCAGCCACAGCCAGAAGAGGGTGAGTGTGTGCTCCTGGCCACTCATGTCGATCGGGGGTTTTCCTTGCCACCGAGCATTTTCTTCCGGGGTTTCCTGAATTTCTTTGGGGCGCAGCTCCACCACTTTACCCCAAACTCCATTGCCTACCTTGCTGCGTTCGTGTCCATGTGCGAGGGTTTCTTGGGCTGTCGACCGCACTGGGGTCTGTTCAAACGTATCTTCACGTGTCGCTCTCAGACCGTGAAGAAGGCGAGCCCAGGTGACGAGAAGACCCGAGTCGTCCAAATGTGTGGGGGCCTGGGGATTCAGGTGAGGAACAATAGCACCTTCCCGCCCATGTCTTTTCCCGAGTCCGTCAGGGGCTGGCAGTCGACTTGGTTCTACTGCCAGGTCCAGTCGACGCCAGGGCAGTCCAGTGGACTCCCTCAGTTTACCATGGACCGAGTGAACAAGCCCTCCCCTCTGAAGCTGATTCCGGAGGAGAAAGCCGACGTGAAGATGTTGATGGAGCGAGTGGTGCAGCTGGTTCGGGACGGAGTGACAGGCATGGACCTCTTGGAGGTTTTCCTCAAGCGCCGCATCCAACCTCTCCAGTTCCGGAGCCACTGCATGTGGTTGTACTGTGGGCCCGCGGACGAGACCAGAGTCCATCCAGAAGAAGTCGACGATGTCACTCTGGAAAGGTGGATGGTAGCCGTTACCGGGAACAGGGACAACCCGCGCGGAGCCAGAAGGATTCCTCCACTCGACCACGACAGCGTTCCAAACAAGGTACACTTGCTCTGCTTTCCGTCGTGTCTTTGTTGTATTCATTTCTGCCGATCCTGTCGACTGGTCGACTGATCGTTGTTTGGGCGACTGCTAGGCCTTCACCGAGCTGTACTCGATGCCCAATGGGGCACAAACTTCGACTGAAGAAGGCGAGGCGAGCGGGGGCGAGGCGAGCGGAGGTGAGGCGAGCGGGGGCGAGAGCCAGGGAGAGGAGGAATGGGACTCGGATGCTGCAGGGGATGACGACGACGATGATGATGATGAAGGTGATGAAGATGACCTCGAGGACGAGGAAGAAGAGGAGGAGGAGGTCGTTCCACCGCGCTCAGAAAGGCGGTCGAAACTTGTCCACGACCCCTCGACCGAACGTGGTAAAGGGGTAGCGACCGCTGCCCAGTCGACCAAGCGCCCTCGGACCACCTCTCCGGCGCCGACTGAAAAGGCGCCGAAGCAGCCCAGGGCGGCCTCATCGAAGCCGGCCAAGCTTCTGCCGAAGATGAAGGTGTCCATCCCCACCATTTCAGGGTAATAGTGTTGTTCATATTTTCTTATTCTTATGCGAACTTTATCTCTGGTCGACACTGATGTTAGTCGACTGGTCCTTTGGAGCTGCAGTGCTGCTACTTCTGAGACCTCGGCCCGGGCCGATGACCACGAGATGGAGGATGCCGCAACTTCGAATCCAGGTGCCGTGTTCTTAATACCATTCTTAGTCGACTGACTCGCGATCTCTGATCCTGACACTTCTCTGCAGCTCCACCCAACACTGTTATCGATCTACCTGATGATGATGAGGATGAGGAGCCGCTGAAGCACAGGAGGAGTCGGAAAGCGCCTGCCGGCAAGGTGTCTCAGGATGTGTCAGCGCCTGAAATTCTGACTGTGGAGGGAGAGAACACCACTCGACACACGGTGACCTTCGCGACCCCACTGACGAGTGCTCAGCAGCCTTCCCTCTTCACGACTCACCACGTCCCAGAGGACCAAGCTGGTGCGGCGAAGGAGGCGATACGCCAGGCGGGACTCATGATGGAGCAGCTGAAGACCATCCGGGATGCGAGTCAAGCAGCCTATGACGCCAGCTCTGCCCTCCAAAGCAATGT
>NW_025237946.1:2527-4446 GCF_018294505.1 Triticum aestivum
AGGAGAAGCTGACAAAGGCGAAGGAGGAGACTGAAGGTATGTTTGGTGAGACCTTGACGACTGCTTTTCCTCTTGCTTGTTTCAACACCTGATCTTGCTGTGTCTTGCAGGTAAGGTAAAGGAGGCCCAGCAGAAGAAAGACCTTGAGCTAGCTGAGAAGATCAAGCTTGCTGACGAGAAGTTAGCTTCAGTCACCAAGCTTGAACAAGACAATACCAACCTGAAGACTGCTCTTGGGATTGCCAACAAAGAAGTCAGTCGACTGAGAACTGACAAAGCTGCCTTGACCGATCAAGTCAGCAAATTGACTGAGAAGAAGACTGCGCTGGAGGCCTTCCTGAGTGGCTTTGCCAAGAAGCTGTTTCTTATGCTCGAAGGTAAACCTCCATGTTTGGCAAGTATTTCTGACTGTGGCTTCTTCCATTCGACTATCCCCTTGACTTAGTGATCACTCTTGCAGAATTTTGTCAAAATTTTGAAGAAGAAACCAGCCGACTGGAGCCAAACCTTGACCCTGTCAATTCTCCGGTAAATGACGAGGTTGCCATGGATATCTTCCGACTGGAATCTCGCGTTGCATCCGTCGTGGATTATCTCGCAAGGCTGAAGGCAGCCACATCTCGCATCGACTCGACGCTCTGGCCTGAGGAGACACTTCAGAATGACCTTGAGTCATTAATGGCCCGCTTGAACACGATCCCTGGTCGAGTGCAGGAATGGAAGAAGTCCTCAGCTCGGTGTGGTGCAGATGTTGCTCTGTGTCTGGCCCGAGTCCACTGCAAAGATGCACGAGAGGAGAAGCTGGCGGCTCTTCGGGTGGCCAATACCAAGAAGCACGACTTCAGGTCCTTCATGGAGACTTTCCTTGCAGCTGCCACTCGGATCGCCGACGGAATTGACCTTGATGAATTCGTCGCACCTTCCAGCCCTCCACAGGAGGGGTAAAAAACTTCTTATGGCTCGACTCTTTTAAATTTGCCTCGGTATGCCGAGTGGAATTGTATCCGACAAACTTTAACAGGCTTGACGCCTGAGCACTTTTGGTTCCTTTAGACATCGATTCGAACTTGAATTTGGCGCTTGAATATGATTGCCTTCGGCTCAAAATGTCCTTTGCAGGTTCAAAGCAAGGTGTCTGTGCTTAGGCGAGCGCTTGGACTGCAGCTAAGCCCCTGAGTGAGAGGATTGCTCACCACTCGGTAGGATTTTTATAACTTAGGCGAGCACGAGGCTGCAGCTAAGCCTCCGAGTGGAAGGCTTGCTCACCACTCGGTAGGATTTTTATAACTTAGGCGAGCACGAGGCTGCAGCTAAGCCTCCGAGTGGAAGGCTGGCTTACCACTCGGTAGGATTTTGATAAACTTAGGCGAGTGCTTGGACTGCAGCTAAGCCCCCGAGTGGGAGGATTGCTCACCACTCGGTAGGATTTTGATAAACTTAGGCGAGTGCTTGGACTGCAGCTAAGCCCCCGAGTGGGAGGATTGCTCACCACTCGGTAGGATTTTGATAAACTTAGGCGAGTGCTTGGACTGCAGCTAAGCCCCCGAGTGGAAGGCTGGCTTACCACTCGGTAGGATTTTTATAACTTAGGCGAGCACTTGGACTGCAGCTAAGCCTCCGAGTGGAAGGCTGGCTTACCACTCGGTAGGATTTTCATAACTTAGGCGAAACGGATTCGCAGCTAAGCCTCCGAGTGAGAGGATTGCTCACCACTCGGTAGGATTTTCATAACTTAGGCGAAACGGATTCGCAGCTAAGCCTCCGAGTGAGAATCTGGCTCACCACTCGACAGGATTTTTCCAAACTTAGGCGAAACGGATTCGCAGCTAAGCCACCCACTGAGGGGGAGTTTTTATGTGGACAAAAAGAAAAAGTGCTGACACAATTATTTCTAAACCCATGAATTATAGACGTTCTTT
>NW_025237947.1:0-4445 GCF_018294505.1 Triticum aestivum
GCAGCATAGGTCTGGACAAGCCCGAAACCTACCCTTGTAACTACCCAGTCACGGAGTAGCGTTTGGTCGGCCCAAAGCAAGTCTGTCACCATCCCGAGTACATGCGTCGGCTCAGGTCTTAGGACATAGAATGTATGTTGTACTAGAGACTCACAGATGACATATCGTTGCGTCTCATAGTTGGGATTGTCCGACTCGGACCTTATCTCGACTCGGATCCGACTACGTCGAATTCGACCAGACCTTTCCAAGTCCATATTATCCGGTTAGCATCCAATGCTCCATGGCTAGCGAGACCGAGCCATCGACCGTGTAAAATGCTAGTCTAGTCGGCTACGCGTCCACACAACCCTTTCAACTAGGGACCTTTTAGGACAGTCATCATACAATGCATAGTTCCACAAACAAGTCACATACTTGCTGATACACATCATTGATAATGTCCAAGGACTATCTTTATTCATAAACACATAGGAAATATCATCATACATGATTGCCTCTAGGGCATATCTCCAACAGTTTATTATTCATGCTAGAATTGTATTGATCGGAAACCACAATACATGTGTGAATACATAAACAAACACCGTGTCCCTAGTAAGCCTCTATTAGACTAGCTCGTTGATCAAAGATGGTTAAGGTTTCCAGACCATGGACATGAGTTGTCATTTGATAACAGGATCACATCATTAGGAGAATGATGTGATGGACAAGACCCATCCGTTAGCTTAGCATAATGATCATTTAGTTTTATTGCTATGGCTTTCTTCATGTCAAATACATATTCCTTCGACTATGAGATATGCAACTCCCGGATACCGGAGGAATGCCTTCTGTGCTATCAAACATCACAACGTAACTTGGTGATTATAAAGATGCTCTACAGGTATCTCTGAAGGTGTTTGTTGAGTTGGCATAGAACGAGATTAGGATTTGTCACTCCGAGTATTCAAGAGGTATCTCTGGGCCCTCTCGGTAATACACATCATAAACTTGCAAGCAAACGACTAAGGAGTTAGTCACGAGGTGATGTATTACGAAACGAGTAAAGAGACTTGCCGGTAACGAGATTGAACTAGGTATGGAGATACCAACGATCGAATCTCGGGCAAGGAAGATACCGATGGACAAAGGGAATTACGTATGTTGTCATAACGGTTCGACTGATAAAGATCTTCTTAGAATATGTAGGAGCCAATATGGGCATCCAGGTTCCGCTATTGGTTATTGACCAGAGAGGTGTCTCTGTCATGTCCACATAGTTATCGAACCCGTAGGGTCAACACGCTTAACGTTCGATAACGATATAATATTATACGAGTTATGTGATTTGGTGACCGAGTGTTGTTCGTAGTCCCGGATGAGAACAGGGACATGATGAGGAGTCTCGAAATGGTCAAGAGGTAAAGATTGATATATAGGACGATGGTATTCATACACTGGAAGTGTTTTAGGGGGTACCGGGTACTTAGCGGGTCATCGGGAGGGGTTCTGGGCACCCCCAACAAAAGATATGGGCCTTATGAGTAAGGAGGGGAAACACACCAGCCACAAGGGGCTGGTGCGCCCCCCATATGGGCCGGCCTAGGAGGAGAAGTAAAGAGGGGAAGGGAAAGGAAAGAGTGGAATAGGATTCCCCCTTCCTTCCCTCTCCCCCTCTTTCCTCCCCCCTCCGACAAACATGGCAGGGGGGCGTGGCCAAGGACAGGAGCCCAACTAGGATTCAGACCTACTTGGGGTGCGCCTAGGCCTCTCGCCTCTCCCATATATATGAGGAGGTGTGCCTAGCACACACCAGACAATTGCCTAGCCGTGTGCAGCACCCACCTCCACCCCCGTCATATTTTCGTAGTGCTTTGGCGAAGCCCTGCGGATATAACTTCACCATTACCATCACCACGCCGTCGTGCTGATGAAACTAATCTACTACCTCGACGTCTTGCTGGATCAAGAAGGCGAGGGACGTCACCGAGCTGAACGTGTGTAGAGCACAAAGGTGCCGTGCGTTCGGTACTTGATTGGTTGAAGCGCGAAGAAGTTCGACTACATCAACCGCGTTGTGAAACGCTTCCGCTTACGGTCTACGAGGGTACGTAGACACACTCTCCCCCTCGTTGCTATGCATCTCCATGGATAGATCATTACGTGTGCGTAGATTTTTTTTGTTTTCCATGCAATGATTCCTAACAGTGGCATCCGAGCCAGGTCTATGCGTAGATGATATGCATGGGTAGAACACAAAAAAGTTGTGGGCGGTGATGTTCATACTGCTTACCACCATCGTCTTATTTTGATTCGGCGGCATTGTAGGATGAAGTGGCTCGGACCAGCCTTACATGTCCACGCACATGAGACTGGTTCCACCGAGCGACTGTTGGGGAACGTTGCAGAAAATAAAAAATTTCCTACGGTTTCACCAAGATCCATCTATGAGTTCATCTAAGCAAAGAGTGAAAGGAGAGAAGCATCTACATACCACTTTGTAGATCGCGAGCGGAAGCGTTCAAAAGAACGGGGTTGAGGTAGTCGTTCTCGTCGTGATCCTATCACCGGAGATCCTAGCGCCGAACGGACGGCACCTCCGCGTTCAACACACGTACGGTCAGCGTGACGTCTCCTCCGTCTTTATCCAGCAAGGGGGAAGGATAGGTTGATGATGATCCAGCAGCATGACAGCGTGGTGGTGGATGCAGCAGAACTCCGGCAGGGCTTCGCCAAGCTGCTGTGGGAGGAGGACGAGGTGTAGCAGGGGGAGGGAGGCGCCAAGACTTGGGTGCGGCTGCCCTCCCCCCTGCCCTCCTTTATATAGGCCCCCAGGGGGGGGCGCTGGCCCTGGGAGATGCAATCTCCCAAGGGGGGCGGCGGCCAGGGGGGTGGAGTGCCCCCCAAGGCAAGTGGTGCGCCCCCACCTAGGGTTTCCAACCCTAGGCGCAGGGAGGGGGCCCAAGGGGGGGGGGCGCACCAGCCCACTAGGGGCTGGTTCGCCTCCCACTTCAGCCCACGGGGCCCTTCGGGATAGGTGGCCCCACCCGATGGACCCCCGGGACCCTTCCGGTGGTCCCGGTACAATACCGGGTGACCCCGAAACTTTCCCGATGGCCGAAACAGCACTTCCTATATAGTTTTCTTTACCTCCGGACCATTCCGAAACTCCTCGTGACGTCCGGGATCTCATCCGGGACTCTGAATAACATTCGGTTTGCTGCATACTCATATTCATACAACCCTAGCGTCACCGAACCTTAAGTGTGTAGACCCTACGGGTTCGGGAGACATGCAGACATGACCGAGACGGCTCTCCGGTCAATAACCAACAGCGGGATCTGGATACCCATGTTGGCTCCCACATACTCCTCGATGATCTCATCGGATGAACCACGATGTCGAGGGTTCAAGCAACCCCGTATACTATTCGCTTTGTCAGACGGTATGTTACTTGCCCGCGACTCGATCGTCGGTATCCCAATACCTCGTTCAGTCTCGTTACCGGCAAGTCACTTTACTTGTACCGTAATGCATGATCCTGTGACCAGACACTTGGTCACTTTGAGCTCATTATGATGATGCGCTACCGAGTGGGCCCAGTGATACCTCTCCGTTATACGGAGTGACAAATCCCAGTCTCGATCCGTGTCAACCCAACAGACACTTTCGGAGATACCTGTAATGCACCTTTATAGTCACCCAGTTATGTTGTGACGTTTGGTACACCCAAAGCACTCCTACGGTATTCGGGAGTTACACGATCTCATGGTCTAAGGAAGAGATACTTGACATTGGAAAAGCTCTAGCAAAACGAACTACATGATCTTTTGCTATGCTTAGGATTGGGTCTTGTCCATCACATCATTCTCCTAATGATGTGATCCCGTTGTCAACGACATCTAATGTCCATAGTCAGGAAATCATGACTATCTGTTGACCAACGAGCTAGTCAACTAGAGGCTTACTAGGGACATATTATGGTCTATGTATTCACACGTGTATTACGATTTCCGGATAATACAATTATAGCATGAATAAAAGACAATTATCATGAACAAGGAAATATAATAATAATCCTTTTATTATTGCCTCTAGGGCATATTTCCAATAGTCTCCCACATGCACTAGAGTCAATAATCTAGTTACATTGTGATGAATCAAACACCCATAGAGTTCTGGTGTTGATCATGTTTTGCTCGCGAGAGAGGTTTAGTCAACGGATCTGCGACATTCAGATCCGTATGTACTTTGCAAATATCTATGTCTCCATCTTGAACATTTTCACGGATGGAGTTGAAGCGACGCTTGATGTGCCTGGTCTTCTTGTGAAACCTGGGCTCCTTGGCAAGGGCAATAGCTCCAGTGTTGTCAGAGAAGAGTTTGATCGGCCCCGACGCATTGGGTATGACTCCTAGGTCGGTGATGAACTCCTTCACCCAAATTGCTTCATGCGCTGCCTC
>NW_025237948.1:0-4445 GCF_018294505.1 Triticum aestivum
AGAAAACCCTCACCACCCAATTCAAAAAAGAAAAAGAAAACCCTCGCCATCCCCACATCACAAAAACCCTCACCCCCGCCCGCCACCCCATGCCTCCAGTCCCCATTCACACCTGCACAAGCTCCTTCGTGTCTATACATGGCACCGCCTATCGCCGCGGTAACCACTTAGCTCACCGCCTGCCACCGCCGCCAGGCTGCCGGCAAACCCCACCACATTTCGCCACTTCTGCTTGCCGCCACCTATTGCCATCGACTTTCTCGATGCTGCTCACGGTCGACCCAGCTCTGCTCGGTTGGGGAATCTCCCGTACTGAGGTTTTTTTTCATGGATGACAAGGTAACTAATTTAATGACATATTATCTCATCTCTCATCCCAGTTCATCTGCCTCCTTTAATCACCCGGCGGAAACCACCGTGAATTCATTTTTATTCGTGCTGATTTGAGGGTTTTCTTTCATTCATAGAGTGTACAGTGCACCGACACATCAGGACCTTGCGGCCTCCGCCAGAGATTCCATCACACCGTACCAGATGACTTGAGCATGTGCGCGGTATGTTCAATCTCACCCTAAATCGGTTGGCATGGCCTACTTTCCTGAAGATATTCTAAATATTGCTACATTTGGATAAAAGGTGCCACATGCACCATATACATCAAAGGGGATTTTTTTCCCCTCTTCTTTCTATATTAGGAAAAATAATGATGTATTATTCTTTCGATTACTCTCATATTTCCATGACATCATGTTTACTCTATCTGTTTAATTATAGACTTTTGTCCTTCAATTTCAAATGTTGTACGGTTCTTTCAATTTGGGCCCATATTTGCATGTTACCACATTTTCTTTAACAATCCTACCATTTTCTGTAGCGCATCCCTTGCTATGTAATAGATTATGTAGTGCACAATTTTTCCCTTTACATAGATCAAGGTTGCACAGATGTCATACTGCACACAAACCATGGATTTACAATTGTTGCTACTGTAAGACAGGATGAACATGGTGACTCCTATTTTGGCGCTGGATTTTGGAAATAACTTTCTAAGTTTTATGTACTGAAAGTTGGTATTAAAATTGGGCTACACATAAAAGGGCCTGGTCATGAGATATATGCTAACTTCCCCGACAAAATCATCCGTCCTGAGTTTGTTCGAAGTAAGTTTTCTTTTCAACTATCTGCATGTTGACTTACCCAGCAATGTTAAATGAATTGTGTAGTATTTAAGCAACCAATTGTTATTACTTTTTCTTACTATATTCCTACCTAATAACTTCTAGTTACCAATACACTTTTCTATTGCCTTTTTTAACTAAATATTCACTATACTCTCATCTCTATCAGAAAGCACTGCTGACAAGGAGACTCCAGAGGTGGAGAATGGGGCTTCCAACAAGCAGAGGCGGGGCGAGCTAGAACCTCAAGCGACTCCATCAGGCATAGACTTCATCAGCAGCCTCCCCGATGATATGTTGACAGTCATCATCTCCCTCCTCCCAATCAAATGTGGGGCGCGGACAACTGTCCTTTCCCGGCGGTGGCGCACCCTATGGAACTTCACCTCTCTCGACCTCATCGACACCCACGAGCTCGGCCATGGCTATCGCAAAAGCTTGGATGCGTTCTCCAAGATCCTTGGCAGTCACCCTGGCCCAACTAGAGGCCTTAGAATGGGCAAGTTCCGTTCCAACGACAGGGACCAAGCCAAGCTTGATCACTGGTTCGGATCCCCCGCCCTAGATCAGCTCGAGGAGCTCACTTCTGATGATGGGCATATGCGCTCGCTGCCAACGTCCGTGCTCCGCCTCGCGCCCACCCTGCGTGTCGCCAAGTTCAGGAGCTGCCGCGCACCCGCTCTTATTCTACCATGACTGAAACACCTCGAGCTCGTCACAGTCTGCCTCTCAAACGGTGACATGGAGCGCCTGCTCCATTGTTATACTGCACTCGAGTACCTTCGTCTTCAGGTGATCAATGGGTTGAGTACATTCCACATCACCTCCATGACTCTCTTGACTATTTATGTGTGTTGTTGGTTCGGCAGGCAGACATCACAATGTGTGTACAACGGTATGGTCATTGAGGACACACCTGTACTTGAGAGATTACTTGTACTTGATCAAGTAGGTCCAACAAGAATCAATGACATTTCTGCGCCGAAATTGACAGTGTTGGGCTACTCGTCTGACAAATACTCCAAACTTGTTATTGGATCCACACTCGTTCAGGTACAATAGCCGCCTTCTACCTCTCCTTCTACAAATTAACATCATTTCTAATTTTGAAGATGTTTGTTCGTCTATCATGCAGAAAATGATTCCGACAAGCCTGGCCGTGAAACTGCGCACAGTGATGGTCTTGGCACTAGAATCTATCGGCCCCAACCTGGAGCAAGTTGTCACTTTCCTGAGGTGCTTTCCGTGCCTGGAGAAGCTATATATCGAGGTGATGTTACTTTCCTGTTAAATGTTAACCATAGGGAGTTCAATTTGTGACACCATTTTCCAAGTTTACAATGACAATGTACTACGATTTCTGAAGGATTCTTTTGGAGGATTTCAGTACATACATGTCTCCTTTTCCAAGTTTACAATGACAATGCTTGATCCATATGCATTTCTCCTTTGGATTTATCTGTACTAGTTTTCTTAGGGAACTTTTCATCCACTCCAACATATTGTGAAGATGGAAGATGGCATGTTAATGCCCATGTTAATCATGTCACATCGAAGATGGCATGTTAGTGCATTTTACAAATCCTGCAAACCAAATAGGCTTGTAGTAGTGTTCAAAACGGCATCTAGGCACTAACACATTTTCCTCTTTTGCAGATAAGATTAGGCCCAGTGGTGGATAATGTGATACAATACAACAATCACGTTGAATGCCTAGATCTACATCTCTCAGAAATTACTTTGAACTCCTACCGAGGGACCTTACCGGAGATTATATTCGCCAGGTTCTTTGTTGTCAGAGCAAGGGTGCTGAAGGTAATGACGTTTTCCCTACATTTATTTCGGAAAAATGAATGGTTTGTTGATCAGCGCCGGCGCCTGCGGTAGACTGGAATAGGCTCCAAAAATGCTGAATTTCATTTTGGAACTTCACATGACAGAGTAATCAGAACTCATCGTGTCAACCCCATACATGACTTCTCAGTGGCTGACCCCTTTGCAAAAGTTGTGAGGTTTCGAAACCAGCTATAGAAGTGGTAATATTAGTTTGAACCTCTCTGATATCCATGTTCAACGGATCAGCACGAGCATTTGCAGCTGATGAGCTAAATTTCATTTCTAATATCAGTTAGAACCTTGTAATCTTCAAATTTGAGCCATATAACTCTGGAATTTGAACCTTGTAATATTTCGAGCCTTTGTGGTACAATCGTTGAAATGGCATCGTATGAGACTCGTATGTTGGTAGCATTATTTTGAACTTAATATGCAATGGTCTTAGATTTGATTTTATTAACAATTCTCGAATCTGTTTACCTTGTTGATCTCACAGCACACGATCTGTATAGCTAACTTGACTGTGATCTTAGACATTATTGCCCACAGTTGGTTTCTTCCACCGTGTTCCCTGTAGAGCACAAAATTAATTATTGCACTCGAGTGTCCATCATCACCCTTCTGTGTATCTTTGACCTCATCACCCACGGGTAAACTTACGACCGAAGTCATTCCATACACTTCGTTTTTGCAAAGTTTTTTTCCAATAAATGCCCACGATTTGTCCCTCTTCTAGCTGACGCGTGGCAAACCAAACATGGCGGGAAGCTTGCATGATAAACTACGCGGTAGTGTGGCAACAGGCTTACAGATGATACATTGGCGCCTCTTCGAGCCCACGCGTGGTCAAACTACGGTGCGGTGTTGTCAAGCATGCACTGGAATGTCACTGCGGTGTAGTTTTGTCAAGCGTGCACTGGAATCCTCCGCTATGAACACCGTGACAAGACGTGACGATTACAGGCCGGCTGGCCCCCATTTGTTACAGCGGCTATTTAACCCTTGTGTCTCTTCAACCTTTCGATCGCGCCCCACTATTGCAAGAAGCACACCCACCACGACAAATTCTTAGAGAGTATCCTGCGCGGCTCCAATGGCGCTCCGAGCGGCTGCCGATGACAAGCAGCAGTTCACCATCCATGCTGTGGTGGACACCCACCGAAGGTTTTTGGATCTCTCGGTGGTGTACACCAACCACCCGTTCTGGATGGAGCACTCCATCCGCATCATGGAGTTGTTGCTTGCCAACGAGAAGTACAAGGTGGTCGGGTCTCGTCCCAAGGTTGTCGTTGCCCAGATGTGTGTGGGCCACCACGTCCTCGTATACCACTACTGCCTAGCCACAAGGCCTTGCGAGCGTTTTGCCAGGTTTGTTAACAACCCCCATTACATGTTCGCTTCGACCGACATCACCAACGATGTCAAGGTGCT
>NW_025237949.1:0-4445 GCF_018294505.1 Triticum aestivum
AATCAAGTGGTTCGCCTAACTCGATGCCTAGATGTACCCGGCCATACTGCTAAGTTGGTCAGGGTAATGACTGAGGCTGGATACCGCTGGTATCCTGAGTACACGGTCGAAGAGCAATTCCGAGATTTTAATCAAAGCCAGTATCTCTGCACTGTCAGGATATTTCCATCTTATCCTGGATCTACCGAGCCTCTTCACTGCTCCTATGGACTCGGGGTTACTATTGAGATGGCTGTGCAGGACGCCGCCTACTCTATGATGACCATTATGCGAGTCAGATCTGGTCTATTTCGGGACTCTGACTTCCGGTATATGCCAGGATCACTTCCGGGAGCACAAGGGTATCTCCAGGCTATCTATGCTGACTCCACTCAGGAGGATTCACGGACTCGCACCACTGCTGAGATGCTCGAGGATAAGGACCGTGAAAATCGGGCCTTAAGGTTAGAGCTCTTCAATACCCATGCTGACCACTGGGCCACTTTGACTCGGTTCGCATCGGCGGTGCAAGCTGGATTTTCAGATATGCGCGATCTCTATCCAGTGAGATCTGCTCTGCCAGACGTGATGGTTTGGCGTGATGTAGGAGGCATCACCCCACCTCGCGGTCCCCGCAGGCCACCGTTTGTTGGTCCAAGGCCTCATCCTAGCCCCTATGGTCCACAAGCTCCGCGAGATCGTCTGTTTCCGGATGAACATGTTGAGCTTCCAGGCTATGGAGGTGACTTTTATGAGGACTACTACGGATCGGTCTGAGTTAGGCGTAGCATCACTAGTTCGCACTAGCTGTGTCATCTATCGTCCCGCGTGACTCGTGGGTTATGACCTAGTTTGTACTCCTTCCGGAGGTGTAGAAAAATAATGTATAGGAGCTTGGAATGCCTCCGATGAGCTGTAATCCTTTTCTCACCGTAATAGTACTTTGTTTGGTCTTGTACTAAACCTTGTATGGTGTGTATGACGATGGAATAAAGAAGCAGTTTCTGTATCTACCATGTCATACGGATGATCATCTTGCATTCCGAGTTATTTCTTACATTATGTATCCCATGTCGGAATTTCATCATTCTGACTAAATCATTGTCTTGTTTACCTAGGATGGTCAACACGCGCGCCAACCCTGCTTCCCAAGAGCAGGCCGAAGGCAGTGAAGCCAGGAATGAAAATCTGCCTCATCCTCCTTCACTAGCCGAGGTGATGATGGAAGCTGAGAGAAACAAGCGGGAGACAAACCGTTTGTTGGAGCGTATTGAACAGAATACAGCACACCATCAGAGGGCTAACGTGGTGTCACTCAGTGATTTTATTAAATTGCATCCACCCACGTTCCACCACCCCGTCGAACCTCTCGACGCTGATGACTGGCTTCGCAGTATCTCTCACAAACTGCGTTCCGCGCTGGTAGCGGAGGCTGACAAGGTCACCTTTGCTGCATATCATCTTGAAGGCCCCGCCAGTCTATGGTGGGAGAATTATGGAGCCATGCGCCCAGCGGGCCATGTCACAACTTGGGCTGAATTCAGCGAGGCTTTCCGCGAATATCACATTCCGGAGGGTCTCATGGACCGTAAACGTGAAGAATTTTGCAGTTTCACCCAAGGCCGACTTTCTGTGGATGCCTATAGCAGGGAGTTTGGTAATCTCGCATGATATGCAACTGAGGAAGTTTCTACTGACGCCAAGAAGCAAGCAAGGTTCCGTAAGGGCCTTAGTCCTGAGCTTCGCCGCGACCTCCGTCTGCATGAGTGCACATCTTTTTCGAAACTTGTCAACAAAGCCATCAGTGCTGAAACTGGTCAGACTGACTATGACGCAACACGCAAGCATGGACGTGACATGGGTTCCTCATCCGGTGCTGGTCCTCAGAAGCGCCGCGTGTGGGTACCCAACACCGCCCTGCCACCCAGGTTCACACCGAGGCCATCTTTCCAGGCGCCTCGCCCCGCTCAACAGTCTGCTCCAGCCAAGCCCTATGGGGGTCCATCCAATAATGCTCCTCCACGTACCAGTTCCGTGACTTGTTTCAAGTGTGGGGAATCTGGTCACTATATGCGTGAGTGTCCCCAGACCAACCCCAATCAATCTGCTAAAGCTGTTGGCCGTGGCAAGCCGACAGGGAAGGTGTTCCATGCCAAACCGGTCACCGCTTCACGTGGCCATGTCAACTGTATCTCTGCCGAAGAAGCTCAAGAGGACCCCAACGTCGTTCTCGGTACGCTTCTTGTTAATTGCCACCCGGCATCTGTTCTTTTCGATACAGGAGGCTCTCATTCTTTTATATCTGAAAATTATGCTCGTTTGCATAACGTTGCATTCTGTGACTTGCCATCCACTATGGAAATCTCTACCCCTGGGTCTAGATGGCAGACCTCTAGGGTAAGTTATGGAAATGAGATCCAAGTCGACAGACTTGTTTTCCTTGCATCTTTGATAGCCCTTAAATCTTCGGATATTAATATCATTTTGGGTATGGACTGGATGTCAGCTCATCAAGCCAAAATTGATTGTTTCTCTAGGACTGTTCAACTCACCCATCCTTCGGGGAAGATAGTCAATGTCTTGACCCGAATAGCCAAGCGACAATTATATTCTCTTAACGCCAGCCCTTTGCCAGACCTTGAGGACGTTCCGGTAGTCCGTGACTTCCCGGATGTCTTTCCAGAGGAATTGCCAGGTGTTCCACCTGACAGGGATGTTGAGTTTGTAATCGACCTCATCCCTGGAACCGTTCCGATTGCTAGAAGACCTTATAAGATGGCACCCCTAGAACTAGCCGAGCTTAAGAAACAACTCGATGAATCCTTGAAAAAGGGTTTCATCCGCCCTAGTTCATCTCCGTGGGCTTGCCCCGTCCTATTCGTTAAGAAAAAGGATGGTACGGACCGGATGGTTGTAGATTACCGACCTGTCAATTTGGTCACAATCAAGAACAAATACCCGCTTCCCAGGATCAACGATCTGTATGATCAGCTCGCTGGATCCTCAGTCTTCTCCAAGATGGATTTGAGGTTGGGCTACCATCAAATCAAAATCAGAAACGGGGACATTCCTAAAACGGCCTTTGTTACTCGTTATGGCCAATACGAGTACACCGTCATGTCCTTCGGTTTAACCAACGCTCCAGCCACTTTTTCTCGGTTAATGAACTCAATCTTCATGGAGTATTTGGATAAATTCGTCGTAGTTTATCTCGATGATATACTCATCTACTCCAAGAACAAGGAAGAACATGCCGAACATCTAAGGCTAGTGTTGAAGAAACTTCGAGAGCATCGCCTTTATGCCAAATTCTCTAAATGTGAATTCTGGTTGTCAGAAGTGACCTATCTGGGTCATGTAATATCTGGTAAAGGTATTGCGGTTAACCCTGAGCGAGTTCAAGCCGTCCTTGATTGGACTCCACCCGAATCGGTCAAGCAAGTTCGGAGTTCTCTAGGCTTAGCGAGCTATTGTCGTTGCTTTGTCGAGAACTTCTCCAAAGTTGCTAAACCTCTAACCGAACTCCTCAAGAAAGATAAGAAGTTCGAATGGACTCCACAATGTGAGCGCAGCTTTCAGGAACTGAAAAGACGCCTAACCTCTGCTCCCGTGCTGGTACCGCCAGACTTCTCCAAGGACTTTGTTATCTACTGCGACGCCTCGCGACAAGGACTAGGTTGCATTCTCATGCAAGATCGACACGTAATTGCTTACGCTTCACGGCAATTGCACCCACATGAGGAGAATTATCCTACTCATGATCTAGAACTTGCAGCCGTAGTCTATGCACTTAAGACCTGGCGACATTACCTCCTCGGTAACCGTTGCGAAATATTCACTGATCACCAAAGTCTGAAGTACATCTTCACCCAACCGGATCTGAATCTTAGGCAAAGACGTTGGGTTGAATTGATCACAGACTTCGACTTAGGAATAACCTACACCCCAGGGAAAGCCAACGTCATGGCTGATGCGCTAAGTCGTAAATCTTATTGTAACAACCTTCACATTGTACCTCAAGGTTTTCTCTCCACCTTGGTGGCAAAACCTACCCTTACGGATCAAATTATCAAAGCACAGAAGGTAGATCCGGGAATCTCCCGCATCAAGAGAAACATTCAGAAAGGAATTGCGAATTGTTTCTCCGTTAATGATCAAGGAGTCGTATACTTCGGGGATCGACTAGTGGTTCCCAAGGTGCGCAACCTGAGGCGATTGATCCTTAAGGAAGCTCATGAATCTCCTCTCACCATTCATCCCGGTAGTACTAAGATGTATCAGGACCTACGCCAGAGGTTCTGGTGGACTAGGATGAAGAGAGAAATCGCTCAGTATATTGCTAATTGCGACGTCTGTCGTCGTGTAAAAGCAGAGCATCAACGGCCTGCTGGCACCCTTCAACCCTTAGCTATTCCTGAATGGAAATGGGATAAAATTGGTATGGATTTCATTACCGGTTTTCCCAG
>NW_025237950.1:0-4444 GCF_018294505.1 Triticum aestivum
TTTGGAGGGGAGTTGAACCACAGGACGGAGAGGATCGTCTTCGACGTGGCCAGATCCCCTTGCCCTACAACAGGATCCTCGGCCGCCCGGCACTAGCCAAGTTCATGGCGGCGTCGCACTACGCCTACAACATGCTAAAGATGCCCGGGCCGTTGACCATCATCTCCGTCCCCCCGACAAGAAAGACGCGCTGATTTGCGCCGACCAACTCTACCGGGAAGCATTTGCAGCAGCTGCCGTCAAGGCACTTGCTCCTGCCGCCGAAGCCCGGCAAGACCTCTCGCACCCACTCCGGCAAGCGCACCTCCTCGGAGTGTTGTGCTACCGTCGAGGACGTGCCAGAGAGCTCTACCGGCAAGAGCAAGAAATCCAGAGCCGAGCCACCGCAGACCAAGAAGGTGTCCGCTAGGGAGGATGGCAAGGGAGGGGCCTTCACCATAGGCTCCACCTTCGACAGCAAATAGGAAGGCGCGCTCGTCACCTTCCTGCGGGCGAATGTTGACGTGTTTGCGTGGAAAGCATCCGACATCCCCGGTGTTCCCAGGGAGGTGGTTGAGCACCACCTAGCTGTCTGCCCTCATGCGCGGCCCGTCAAGCAGAAGGTCAGAAAGCAGGCTCTGGAGAGGCAGGAGTTCATCACAGAAGAGATCCGGAAGTTGGAAGCGGCAGGTTTGGTGAGAGGAGTGCTCCACCCGACGTGGTTGGCCAATCCGGTAGTGGTGCGCAAGGCAAATGGGAAGTGGAGGCTGTGTATTGACTACACAGATATCAATAAGGCTTGTCCTAAGGACCCCTTCCCGTTGCCGCGCATCGACCAGATTGTTGACTCCACGGCCGGGTGTGATCTGTTGTCATTCCTCGACGCCTACTCGGGCTACCACCAAATCTTCATGACAAGATGAAGAGAAGACAACATTCATCACCCCATGTGGTATGTATTGCTTTTTACGGATGCCTTTCGGGTTGAAGAGTGCTGGATCGACGTTTGCAACAGCAGTCCAAATTGGTTTTGAACCCCGGCTCCATAGAGATATGGATGCATACATGGTTGACATAGTGGTCAAAACCAAGGACGGGGCAACTCTTGTGCAAGATCTGGAAGAGACATTTGCCAACCTGCGCAAGATCAACCTTAAGCTGAACCCTGAGAAATGTGTCTTCGGTGTTCCGGCCGGCAAAATTCTCGGATTCTTTGTGTCACAGTGCGTGATTGAGGCAAACCCGGACAAAATCAAGGCTATTGAACAGATTGAGGCGCCCAAGCGGATCAAGGACGTGCGTCGGCTCACCGGCTGCGTCGCCGCCATGAGCCGATTCATCTCCAAGTCCGCCGAGCGCGCCCTACCCTTTTTCAAAATCTTGAAGAAGGCAGGCCCGATGGAGTGGACCCCAGAAGCTGAGGCAGCGTTGCAGGATCTGAAGAAATACCTTTCCTCCACACCAATACTAGTTGCGCCTAAACCACAAGAACCGTTGTTGCTGTATCTAGCGGCAACGAATTAAGTGGTCAGCGCCGCACTAGTGGCATAGAGGGACGTCGACAAGGAGGCAGTGGCGACGACAGAACCAACGGACGGCGCGCCAAAGATTCCCCCGGCAGGGCCTGGTGCTGGCAAGGCAAAGCCCCCGGCAGAGTCTGACGCCATCAGGGCGACGCCCGCACAGTCAAGCAGAGTGGTGCAGAAGAAGAAGAAGATGATGCAGTACCCGGTTTACTTTGTCAGCTCCCTCTTGCAGGGGGCTCGGTCGAGGTACTCCGGTGTGCAGAAATTGCTCTTCGGCCTCCTTATGGCCTCGAGGAAGCTGCGTCATTACTTCCAAGCCCACGAGATCACTGTCGTCACCCGCCTCCCGTTACAACGGATATTGCACAACCCAGATGCAACCGGAAGGATTGTGGAGTGGGCCTTGGAGTTGTCGAGCTTTGGGTTGAAGTTTGAAAGTACCTCAACAATCCAGAGTAGGATCTTGGCGGAGTTCATTGTAGAATGGACCTCAACACCTGACGAAGAAATCCAAGAGACCGCTCTCCCCGGCAAGGAAGTGGACTGCGACTGGATCATGTACTTTGACGGGGCTTTCTCGCTGCAAGGCGCCGGTGCCGGTGTGCTGCTTGTCGCACCCACCGGAGAGCACCTCAAGTACGTGATCCAGATGCACTTTCCCAGGGAGATGTCCACAAACAACACTGCTGAGTACGAGGGGCTGCTTGCCGGTCTCAGGATCGCGGCAGACCTCAGGGTGAAGAGGCTCATCGTCAGGGGTGACTCACAGCTTGTTGTCAGACAAGTCAACAAGGATTACCAGAGCCCAATGATGGAGGCCTACATAGATGAAGTGAAGAAGCTGGAGGAGCGCTTTGACGGTACCCAAGCGGAGCACGTTCCCCGAGTGGAGAACGACATCGCCGATTACCTGTCAAAGCGTGCTGCATTCAAGCTACCTATGGAACCAGGTACCTTTTTGCTCCGGTTAACTCAGCCATCCATCGAACCATCAACGGGGCGGAACAAGCGGAGGAAATCAGGTCCCGGCAAGTACTTTCCTACCGAGCCCCCTGGGGCTGCCGGCAAGGGTGTTGCCGTGGACGCTGAGCCTGCGAAAGAGCAACTGGCTCCGGCGGGGCATCAAGTCCTGGCCGTGGAGACAGCCACGCCCATGGTAGAGGAAATGCCTTTAGTCCTTGCCGTCGAGCCCCAGGCTCCGGCGTGGGCACAGCATACTATCTGATTCCTCCAAACAGGGGAACTTTCTGAGGAGCAGGAAGAAGCGGAAAAAGTAGCCTGTCGGTCTGCCCTGTACCAGTTCGTCGATGACGTCCTGTATAGGAGAAGGCTGAACGGTGTGAAATTGAAGTGCATTCCTCGGGAGGAAGGACTGGAGTTGTTGGCAGAGATACATGGAGGCATATGTGGCTCCCACATAGGGTCGAGGGCCCTTGCCGGCAAGGCGTTCCGGCAAGGTTTCTTCTGGCCCACCGCCCTCCAGGATGTGACGACACTAGAAACCAAGTGTGAAGCGTGTCAGTTCCATTCAAAGAGGCTTCATCAACCAGCTCAAGCCCTTCAAATGATCCCTCTCTCCTGGCCATTCTCGGTCTGGGGGCTCGACATGCTGGGCCCTTTCCCCCGTGCTGTCGGGGGCTTTGAGTACTTGTACGTTGCAATCGATAAGTTCATAAAGTGGCCAGAGGTGGAGCCAGTGAGGAAGGTGACAGCACAGTCAGCCGTAAAGTTCTTCAAGGGACTAGTCTGTCATTTTGGTGTGCCAAACAGAGTCATCACCGACAACGGCACGCAGTTCACAAGCCACACCTTCATGCAATATATTCAAGACCTCGGCAGCAAGGTCTGTTTTGCTTCCGTGGCACACCCCCGGAGCAACGGCCAAGCAGAGAGGGCGAATGCTGAAATGTTGCGAGGCCTGAGAACGAAGACCTTTGATAGGCTGCACAAGAGCGGAAGGCGCTCGATTGATGAATTGCCAGCGGTTCTTTGGTCGATCGGGACGACGCCAAATCGAGCCACCGGCCAGACACCCTTCGCCCTAGTATATGGGGCGGAGGCAGTTCTCCCCACGGAACTCATATACGGGTCACCTCGAGTGCTCGCTTATGATGAGCTTGAGCAAGAGCCGTTGCGTCAAGATGACGCGACGCTCCTTGAGCAAGATCGTCTTCGGGCGGCTGTGAGAGCAGCACGCAACCAGCAAGCCTTGCGCCGCTACCATAACCGCAAGGTTCATGCCCGAAGCTTTGAGGAAGGCGACCTTATTCTTCGGCGCGTTCAGTCAGCCAAGATTTCCAACAAGTTGACGCCGAAGTGGGAAGGCCCTTATCGGGTAATACGAGTCACCAGGCCTGGCGCAGTCCGCCTGGAGACCGAAGATGCTGTTCCAGTGAGCAACTCCTGGAACATCGAGCATCTTCGCAAGTTTTACCCATGAGGCGCGGCTTGCCGGGCCCCCCGACAAGCCACCTTTTGTACAAGCCTTGCCTGCAAGGCATGTAACCCTTTGTACAAAGCCAGGCGCAGACCCTGAGCACAAATAAATGAAGCGTTGTCGCCCTAAGTTATAGCATGCATGCTAGGTCGATTCTCTTCCTTGGTTAGGGTTGATAGTGCTTAGCGACGACTAACCCCTAGCCTAGAGGTCGAGTGCGCATCTCTCTATTCTTTTCTGTCCTCTTTGGTTCGTAGGGCACCTGAGCACTTCTGTTGAGCTACTTGGAAGAAAGGGAACGGATCGGCGTCCTGGCCCCGGCAAGCTAAAGATACCGGGGGCTGCAAGTACAAGGGTCCAACCGCGGCAAGACAAGGTTGCCGGGGGCTGCAGATCCAGATAAGTCTTTCATCCTCCGTCATGCATTTCGGTACGGAATTGGGACATGTGAAACCTCATTTTATCTCCAGGCTACCGTGCTCCCCTTTTTCCTATACCTAAG
>NW_025237951.1:0-4444 GCF_018294505.1 Triticum aestivum
GTTAGCCAAATCGGTGAGACCGAGTTTTTCAACTCGGCGGGTCCGAGATTGTTTCGGCGGAAACCTAACCCTAAATTTTCAAATCGCATCTAATCTAAGGATTGTATTGACTGGATAGGAGTGTTTCAATCGTGGGAAGAATCATTATGAACACAATGTGCTAGGAATCGGACGAGGATAGCACTGTGATCGAGTCCATACCCTAGCTTGGCGATGAACTCACTACGGCGGCAACGACGGGGGTGAATTCCGTTGACGGAGGCGGAGACCAGCGACAGGTGGCGCCTGGCGACAAGGAGACGATCCGGAGACCTTGGAGGCAGAGCAAGCTATTGCGCGGGCGAAGAGGTTTGGAGAAATTTCCAAATTTTTGCCCGTGAGTATATATAGCCCGACCCTGTCGGTGTGACCGAGTGGAACAACTCGGTGGCACCGAGATGCATAACTGTTGATAGTTACAGCAACTCGGTGTGACCGAAAAGTTCAAATCGGTTGCACCGAGATTGAAAACCTAGATCGACTTAGTGATCTCGGTCGGGCCGAAATGGAGGAATCGGTCAGACCGAGAATCACAAAGAAGTTTTGGAAGTTTAAGTCTATGACGAATCGGGGACTCTGAGTGCTCCTCACACAGAGTGGTTCGAATCTGACTTGATCAAATTTTGTGATGTAGCATGAATAGAGTTCGGGACGAGAAAAGCATAGATAGCTAGAGAAGGTTATTAGGCATTCTTGTCCATCCACTTGGCAAAAAGGAAAAAGGAAGCCAATCAATCAAAACAACAAGTGGATGTCCTCGAATGAGTAAAATATGCAACCAACATGCTCACACAATAAAATGGCAAATGAAGTATGTGGCAAAGCATGCACAACCAATTCTAGCATCTATCAAACAATTGGCGATGACTAGGTCATCTATATATGAGTATATTGACTTAGGAGTCAAATGAGAACATTTGATCATAGGTCATACTCATCATTTAAGCTCAAGTGGGGTTACCACTTTTACATAATGCATTGATGTGTTCACACCATTAGAGTTGCTTTGACTCAATTCTTAGAGTTAAGCTCCCCCTAGATGTGAGATCCCCTTTTAGAGGGATGAACTAACCTTGGGTTTTGTTGATGATGACTTCATGTAGGTGTTGAAGATGTGGATGCTCAATGTTGATGTAGATCATTTGGAGCAATCCTTTGGAGTGAGTTGCACTTTCAATATACCTACATGGGTTAGTCCCAGAAGGAACAAACAAGAATATCCATAGACATAGAGTGATGCACGCACAAGATGATGTCCATGAAATCATTAGGTTACCTTGTCCCTTGCCTTACCAACATGAGGGTTTGACTCCTTGAACTAGTGCACGATGTGGAAGTTGATTGCACTTGTCCCTGCCATAATGATATGAGTGAAGAATGTTGGCGGAGTCACCCTCAAGAACTCTCTAGTTCTTCTTCTTCGGGATCCACATCATCTTGATGGGAATCCTTGGAGTTGTAGTTGTACTTGATGAAGTAGAACTTGACGTAGTCTTGGGAACCCACTTGACCGAGGCCTTAGGTGCTTCTTCAAATGCATCAATCTCTTCTTGAAGCTTGTCCTTGCCTTTGTTCTTGTGGTCTTGTGGTGGAAGATCATCTTGTGCTTGTGTTCCTTTGAAGGAAGTAGGATCATACTTCTCTTGTTGAGGAACAAACTTCGTCTTGGGGTATTGATCTTCTTCCCACTCAACTCCATTGGCATTGAACTTTCGTTCAAAACCAACACCATGATTCTTCCGGTGCCTTCCTTGCTTGCGTACAATTTCCTCGAATTTCTTACTTCCGGCAAGGCTCTTGTAATCACCTTTCTCTATAATTCCCTTCAATAAGCTATTTTCTTGCTCAAGTGTAACTTGGCTAAGAGAATCATTAGTGGAATCAAGAGAACTACTAGAAGCAACAATATTGGATTTGACATTATTATTGTTACTACCAGAGGAAGGATCTTTCTTGTGCTTGTTACTAGACTTGACTTGAGGCATGTAAGTAGATAAGAGTAAACGCTTGGAATGTAAGAAGAACTTTTCTTACGAAGATCATCATTGATTGCCTTTAAGAACTCATGCTCTTGCTCAAGATTGAGCTTTTCAAGGCATAACTTCTCATGAGCCCTTAAAAGTTCTCGATGATCTTCGAAGATAGTTTCATGAGCTAACTTAAGAGTGTTTAGTTCTTTAGTTAGAAGCTCAATCTTCTCCTTATCATTGTCATTCGTTTTATCTTGATTAGCATGATTAATTAACGTCTCATCATAGTATTCATCACTAGAGTTGTCAACAAGTAAATCATCATCCACTAGCAAGTCATCTTCATCACTATTGAAATCAACATACTCGGGATGTGTTACCTTTGGACCTTTGGGCATGAAGCATCTTCCAATTCCTTCATTTGGTGAGTCAAATATGTCGTAGGAGTTGGTTGACACAAGTGCTAGACCGGCAACACCTTCATCTTGAGTATATTCGGAGTCGGAGTGATAGCTTCTCTCGGAGTGATTGTCGGAGTCGGAGCCGGATAGCCATTCACCAACATGAGCTTGATGTCTTCATTTTGTGTAGCTCCTTGATGACTTGTCCCTCCTTTCCGAATCCTTGCATCTCCGTGAGGGTCTTCGTTCATAACGATCATCTCTACTCCTCCTCTCTCTTTGTGGTGATTCTTCTCTTTTGCTTCTTCTTTTTGGAGAATCTTCTCTTCTTTTGTAGGGTGCCGTACACTCATTGGAATAGTGTCCGGGTCTCCCACAATTGTAGCAATTGCGCTCTCCACTAGAAGATCTTTTGTCATTGTAGGACCTTGACTTGGAGCTTCTTTCTTTGCTTCTACTCTTGTAGAATTTGTTGAAGTTCTTCACCATTAAGCTCAAATCTTCATTGAAGGTTTGTTTCTCACTTGATGATGTGGGGGCTTCACATGAGGCTTTGTAAGCACCACTTGACTTGTTGTGAAGTTCCTCCTTATCCTTGAGTGACATCTCATGAGCAACAATTCTTCCAATGACTTCCGTTGGCTTGAGATCTTTGTAATTTGGCATCATTTGGATTAATGTGCACACGGTATCATACTTTCGATCCAATGCTCTTAGGATCTTCTTGATGATGAATATGTCGGTCATCTATTCACTTCCTAAGCCGGCAATCTCATTTGTGATAAGAGCAAGCCTAGAGTACATTTCAGCGACACCTTCACCTTCCTTCATTTTGAACTTGTCAAGCTGACTTTGGAGCACACCCAACTTGGATTCCTTGACGGAGTCGGTACCTTCATGCATATCAATCAAAGTATCCCAAATTTCCTTTGCATTCTCAAGATGGCTGATTTTGTTGAATTCTTTGGGGCACAATCTGTTGAAGAGGATATCACAAGCTTGAGCATTGTATTTCAACATCTTCAATTCATCCGCGCTAGCTTCACGATTTGGTTCTCTCCCATCAAAGAATTCACCTTGCAAGACAATACACACAATAGCCCAAACGGCGGGGTTATGTCCAAGAATATGCATTTCCATCTTATGCTTCCAACTAGCAAAATTAGTACCATCGAAGTAAGGACCTCTACGGTGATAATTTCCCTCGCTAGACGCCATACTCTCCTAGGTTGTGAAACCAAGGCTTTGACCACCAAAAGCTATGGAAATCAAAGCCAATGGAGACCAAAGCTTTGATACCACTTGTAGGACCTTGAAGTATGTCTAGAAGGGGGTGTGATTAGACTACTTGACCAATTAAAAACTTAACCTTTTCCCAATTTTAGAGTTTGGCAGATTTTAGCTATCTTAGGACAAGTCAAGCAATTATCACACAATTCAAGCAAGCATGCAAAGAGTATATGAGCAGCGGAAATTAAAGCATGCAACTTGCAAGAAAGTAAAGGGAAGGGTTTGGAGGATTCAAACGCAATTGGAGACACGGATGTTTTTGGCGTGGTTCCGATAGGTGGTGCTACCGTACATCCACGTTGATGGAGACTTCAACCCACGAAGGGTAACGGTTGCGCGAGTCCACGGAGGGCTCCACCCACGAAGGGTCCACGAAGAAGCAACCTTGTCTATCCCACCATGTCCATCGCCCACGAAGGACTTGCCTCACTAGCGGTTGATCTTCACGAAGTAGGCGATCTCCTTGCCCTTACAAACTCCTTGGTTCAACTCCACAATCTTGTCGGAGGCTCCCAAGTGACACCTAGCCAATCTAGGAGACACCACTCTCCAAGAAGTAACAAATGGTGCGTTGATGATGAACTCCTTGCTCTTGTGCTTCAAATGATAGTCTCCCCAACACTCAACTCTCTCTCATAGGTTTTGGATCTGGTGGAAAGAAGATTTGAGTGGAAAGCAACTTGGGAGGGCTAGAGATCAAGATTCATATGGTAGGAATGGAATATCTTGGCCTCAACACATGAG
>NW_025237952.1:0-4444 GCF_018294505.1 Triticum aestivum
GATGCGTCGGATAACCGACTCGAGACGAACCCATGGAACGCAGCCCGCCTCCGAAGAATCTATGCCTAGCGCCGGACTCTGTGTTTGTCTCCTTCGTCTGTCCATTTTTTATATTTTATGTCTTACATTTCTCTCCTTCCCCTATCTTCTCTTATAGCCCTTAAAGGCTCATTAAGTGACATGCTACCCGCGCTCATTAACCTGTGGGCTTCTTTAAACAGAAGCTTATTTATACGGGCTTCATGCCCAACACATGTGTTACACTTCCGCATGTACCTTTTATTTCACCATTATATGCATCGATGTGACTTAAGTTTTGGCCAAGCTGGGTTGCCTGGCTCCTGTGCTTACCCCTACGTTCCCGATTGTTCAGCTAGGTGGTAAAGGGAGCACCTCTGCGATTGTTACTGCCGGGTCAGCCGGATGTGTACCTCAGACTGGGTGAAGCCGAAAGCTAGCGTTCTTAAGGGCATATTCGGTCGGTGACCTGAAAGATGATTTTTTTCACTTATTTATCTATGCGCCCCCAGATGATTTCTCCTGCGTCTTTTTCGCAGAATGGACATGCACTTTAGGGCATGCCTCCTAGGGAAAGGAACCCTTAACGGAACTATTCTCCCTGGAAGATGTTTCTTACTAACCATGTAATATAATATAACTAGTTGGGCACTTATCTGTTAAAGCACTAATGACCCCTACGCCTGGTCTCCATGCATACCCTAGTTCTTATATAACCGTAAGGGTATTCGGACACACTCTGGACCATCAGGTCCCGAGGTTGAAGCGAAAAGGTCGGCCATGACAAACGATCTACATTCCGGCTAGAAGGCATTACAAATGTCAATTAAATTACATAGTCATTCTGACTGATTGTATTCCTCTTCAATACCATCTAACAGGTTGTCTAGCTTACAGTCCTGCTGGGAATACTTTGCGGCCAATTCTACTTGGCCGTACACTAAGCTTACAGGGATCTCCTTCCCATCGGGCCCCACAGGTCTGACCTCGGCCATGTGGTTTGGGTCAGCCTTTGTGTACCGCGTCTTCACCATGGCCCAGGCCTCCCTAGCGCCTTGACGGCAGGCCGATATCTTCCACAATCGGAAGCGCCGCCGCGCTCCCTTCAGCTTCTCTGCAAGCTCTCCAAGGCCCTCGGGCATGGAGAGGGAAGGCCATAAGGCTTGGGCAACGTCTTGCATCGCCTGCCGAACTCGCTCGTGCAATTGCGAGAGCTCGGGAAGAAGGTCACCCGTAGAACCGGGCATCTCCTCTGAAGTACGACCTGTTAGCATACCTATAGACATCACTCTATTAGTCGACTACCTCGCCGAACTCTTTTTCAAAGTTCGTTTAAGCACTTACTAAATATGTCGCGTCGAAGCCGCTAATTCTCCTTAGTGGAGTCCGACAGCTGGGCACGAACATCTTTTAGTTCAATGTCCAGCTTGGTGTGGGCATCCTGAAGATCATTATTCTCCCGCCTCACCTTTGTCAGCACGCTCTCACCAGCCTCTAGCTGGCGTAGGAGTTGTTGCTTTTCCGGATCCAGTCCGGCGCCATCTGCAATTTCATTTGTCAGATTCGCACATACGCCGCATAATACTTATCTTTTTTGAAGCATATATTACCAGAGGGGGTCTCCTTGGGCTCCCCTGTCGCGGCTAGTGCGGCCTCAAGTTGTGCCTTGCACTCTTTTAGCTCCTGGGACAGTTGGGTATTCTTCTCTGAAAGAACCTGCATATCACATGATCCTTAAATCAGTTATTCTAACTGTTTCAAGTCTCGGGGGCTATTGATATATATAACCATCTAATTTTCTCACCCGTATGTCTTTTACATATTGCTCGGTGGCTCTGGCTAGACCATTTTGAGCGGCACGGAGATACACATCTCCCGAATTGAAGGCATCCAACGCCTCTTGGGAGAAACAAGCGTCACGAAGAACTGTCCGGCGGCGCCGATGGTTGATGGCACTCTCCACCTCGGAATGGGTGGCAGACAGCCTGTCCGCATCCTCTGTCGGAGGAGCATCCGGTGCGCGCCTCGTGTTCGCCTCCGCCTCCGGACCGGGCTGTGGAGCCTGGCTGGTGGAGGCGCGATTGGCAGCCTCTTAGGATATAGTCCGGCGAGGTCTCTTTGTCCTGAACAGAGCACGAGTGTTAATATGCCTTGAAGGAATAACACCTGGGAATAAGAAGGCGCGCTATACCTTTGCGCTGGCACCTCAGTCCGAACTACACTTCTTTTTACCCCACGGGGCCCCGCAGCCCCTCGTTGGCTAGTCGCCGCAGGCTCGGCCTCCCGCCTCTGGAACCTCCCCTGCAAAACACGGTTGTTGTCAGGAAACTGAAAACACGTGAGGATGGATCCCTTTTCAAGGTGCTAGGACTCCGGTCTTAGTTACCTGGGAGGCCGGGATTAACCCTGGGTAATCGGCTATAATGGCCACCAAGGCATCGTCCTTACTCAGTTGATGGAACACCCCATCAATCAGCTCCACAGATAAGTCCGGATCCTCTTCGGGGGCTGGATCGAGGGTCCGTTCTAGATCCTCGGGCTGTGGAGGCGGGCTGTTAATGTCCTTTACTTCCTGACGCAGTTCCTACGTTGAAGTCGTTAGACTATATATTTAATCATGGGTATATAAAACGGATGGGCAAGTGAAATTGTCCGCTTACCCAACTTGGAGGATTGTACATAGTAAATCCACCCTGTGGGTTGACGCGGAGGAATTCCTCCTCTTCTCCCTTGTACAAAGTGGACAAGATCTTTACTAGAGCGGCAGCTGAGTCCGGCCCCTTACGGCCGTAACGGGTTGCGTCATCCTCCCCGTTAAAATCCCACATGGGGTGACCTCTATACTGTAGCGGTTGCACCCCCCGCATGATGCATACGGCCATGACTCCGATCATGGTTAGTCCGGAATGAGCCAATAGTCTTATCCGGCCCATCAGGTAAAGGACGTCCCTGTCACTTTCTCTCTGAGAGCTCCGTGGACGCCAGCTTAGGCGTTTCTTCCGGGGAGCACTGTTGAACTCAGGGAGGCCGATCCGAATAGGATCAGGCAGCGGGACATCCTCTATATAGAACCATTCCAAAGGCCAGTTTCTCGGACGCCTTCTTTGGGGTTCCGGATAGATATCCGGTCCCGGCGATGCGCCACACTTCGGCTCCGCCCACTTGATATATTGACCCATCCTAAGAACGGGGCAACAGGAAGAATAGCCTCTTCCACAGCGCAAAATGAGCCTCAACACCCAAGAACAGCTCGCAAAGGGCAACGAAGCCCGCGATATGCAGTATAGAGGTGGGCGTGAGGTTGTGCAGCTGGAGGCCATAGAACTCCAGAAGCCCTCGGAGAAACAGATGAATTGGAAATCCAAGTCCTCTTATTAGATAAGGGACGAGGCATACCCGCTCTCCTTTGGAGGGATTGGGGGCACTCTCAGCTTGCTCTCCGCCATTATAGGTGGCGAGTCCGGCTCGGACCGGGATCATATAGGCCGGAGGGAGTAATCCCTTGGTCTGAAGCGATATTAGCTCGCTATGCGGGTGGAGCACCTCTCCCAGTCTCCAGGCTTAGGACTCGAAGGGCGAGAGGAGGAGTTGCGACGGCTGGCCATGGTGGAATGGACCTTTGCTGGATGCGCTCTGATGACTACTCGCAAGGGGAGAAGGTGTGGTTTGGATCTAAATCCCCATCCCTTTAAATAGGCGGCTCATTTACGCGGCTAGGGGTGTGAATGTAAAAACACCCAGACTTTTCGTATTCGTTTGACACGTGGAAGGCGGCCATTCTTGGGCGTAGAAGCCAAGGAATGCTGCATTTACAAAAAATAGGACATTATTCGACAGGTACACGGAATCTGGAGGGGAACCCGCCTTGCAATGTCGAAGACAATCTGCACGCCGGACTCGTCGTCATTGAAGCCTGGTTCGGGGGCTACTGAGGGAGTCCTGGATTAGGGGGTGTCCGGATGGCCGGACTATACCTTCAGCCGGACTCCTGTACTATGAAGATACAAGATTGAAGACTTCGTCCTGTATCCGGAAGGGACTTTCCTTGGCGTGGAAGGCAAGCTTGGCGATGCGGATATTTGGATCTCCTATCATTATAACTGACTTTGTGTAACCCTAACCCTCTCCGGTGTCTATATAAACCGGAGGGCTTTAGTCCGTAGGACAACATACAACAATCATACCATAGGCTAGCTTCTAGGGTTTAGCCTCTTTGATCTCGTGGTAGATCTACTCTTGTACTACCCATATCATCAATATTAATCAAGCAGGACGTAGGGTTTTACCTCCATCAAGAGGTCCCGAACCTGGGTAAAACATTGTGTCCCTTGTCTCCTGTTACCATCCGCCTAGACGCACAGTTCGGGACCCCCTACCCGAGATCCGCCGGTTTTGACACCGACAGAGAGCTCGCCTCTTCCCTTCT
>NW_025237953.1:0-4444 GCF_018294505.1 Triticum aestivum
CTCATGTGTTGAGGCCAAGATATTCCATTCCTACCATATGAATCTTGATCTCTAGCCCTCCCAAGTTGCTTTCCACTCAAATCTTCTTTCCACCAGATCCAAAACCTATGAGAGAGAGTTGAGTGTTGGGGAGACTATCATTTGAAGCACAAGAGCAAGGAGTTCATCATCAACGCACCATTTGTTACTTCTTGGAGAGTGGTGTCTCCTAGATTGGCTAGGTGTCACTTGGGAGCCTCCGACAAGATTGTGGAGTTGAACCAAGGAGTTTGTAAGGGCAAGGAGATCGCCTACTTCGTGAAGATCAACCGCTAGTGAGGCAAGTCCTTCGTGGGCGATGGACATGGTGGGATAGACAAGGTTGCTTCTTCGTGGACCCTTCGTGGGTGGAGCCCTCCGTGGACTCGCGCAACCGTTACCCTTCGTGGGTTGAAGTCTCCATCAACGTGGATGTACGGTAGCACCACCTATCGGAACCACGCCAAAAACATCCGTGTCTCCAATTGCGTTTGAATCCTCCAAACCCTTCCCTTTACTTTCTTGCAAGTTGCATGCTTTAATTTCCGCTTCTCATATACTCTTTGCATGCTTGCTTGAATTGTGTGATAATTGCTTGACTTGTCCTAAGATAGCTAAAATCTGCCAAACTCTAAAATTGGGAAAAGGTTAAGTTTTTAATTGGTCAAGTAGTCTAATCACACCCCCTTCTAGACATACTTCAAGGTCCTACAAGTGGTATCAAAGCTTTGGTCTCCATTGGCTTTGATTTCCATAGCTTTTGGTGGTCAAAGCCTTGGTTTCACAACCTAGGAGAGTATGGCGTCTAGCGAGGGAAATTATCACCGTAGAGGTCCTTACTTCGATGGTACTAATTTTGCTAGTTGGAAGCATAAGATGGAAATGCATATTCTTGGACATAACCCCGCCATTTGGGCTATTGTGTGTATTGTCTTGCAAGGTGAATTCTTTGATGGGAGAGAACCAAATCGTGAAGCTAGCGCGGATGAATTGAAGATGTTGAAATACAATGCTCAAGCTTGTGATATCCTCTTCAACAGATTGTGCCCCAAAGAATTCAACAAAATCAGCCATCTTGAGAATGCAAAGGAAATTTGGGATACTTTGATTGATATGCATGAAGGTACCGACTCCGTCAAGGAATCCAAGTTGGGTGTGCTCCAAAGTCAGCTTGACAAGTTCAAAATGAAGGAAGGTGAAGGTGTCGCTGAAATGTACTCTAGGCTTGCTCTTATCACAAATGAGATTGCCGGCTTAGGAAGTGAATAGATGACCGACATATTCATCATCAAGAAGATCCTAAGAGCATTGGATCGAAAGTATGATACCGTGTGCACATTAATCCAAATGATGCCAAATTACAAAGATCTCAAGCCAACGGAAGTCATTGGAAGAATTGTTGCTCATGAGATGTCACTCAAGGATAAGGAGGAACTTCACAACAAGTCAAGTGGTGCTTACAAAGCCTCATGTGAAGCCCCCACATCATCAAGTGAGAAACAAACCTTCAATGAAGATTTGAGCTTAATGGTGAAGAACTTCAACAAATTCTACAAGAGTAGAAGCAAAGAAAGAAGCTCCAAGTCAAGGTCCTACAATGACAAAAGATCTTCTAGTGGAGAGCGCAATTGCTACAATTGTGGGAGACCCGGACACTATTCCAATGAGTGTACGGCACCCTACAAAAGAAGAGAAGATTCTCCAAAAAGAAGAAGCAAAAGAGAAGAATCACCACAAAGAGAGAGGAGGAGTAGAGATGATCGTTATGAACGAAGACCCTCACGGAGATGCAAGGATTCGGAAAGGAGGGACAAGTCATCAAGGAGCTACACAAAATGAAGACATCAAGCTCATGTTGGTGAATGGCTATCCGGCTCCGACTCCGACAATCACTCCGAGAGAAGCTATCACTCCGACTCCGAATATACTCAAGATGAAGGTGTTGCCGGTCTAGCACTTGTGTCAACCAACTCCTACGACATATTTGACTCACCAAATGAAGGAATTGGAAGATGCTTCATGCCCAAAGGTCCAAAGGTAACACATCCCGAGTATGTTGATTTCAATAGTGATGAAGATGACTTGCTAGTGGATGATGATTTACTTGTTGACAACTCTAGTGATGAATACTATGATGAGACGTTAATTAATCATGCTAATCAAGATAAAACGAATGACAATGATAAGGAGAAGATTGAGCTTCTAACTAAAGAACTAAACACTCTTAAGTTAGCTCATGAAACTATCTTCGAAGATCATCGAGAACTTTTAAGGGCTCATGAGAAGTTATGCCTTGAAAAGCTCAATCTTGAGCAAGAGCATGAGTTCTTAAAGGCAATCAATGATGATCTTCGTAAGAAAAGTTCTTCTTACATTCCAAGCGTTTACTCTTATCTACTTACATGCCTCAAGTCAAGTCTAGTAACAAGCACAAGAAAGATCCTTCCTCTGGTAGTAACAATAATAATGTCAAATCCAATATTGTTGCTTCTAGTAGTTCTCTTGATTCCACTAATGATTCTCTTAGCCAAGTTACACTTGAGCAAGAAAATAGCTTATTGAAGGGAATTATAGAGAAAGGTGATTACAAGAGCCTTGCCGGAAGTAAGAAATTCGAGGAAATTGTACGCAAGCAAGGAAGGCACCGGAAGAATCATGGTGTTGGTTTTGAACGAAAGTTCAATGCCAATGGAGTTGAGTGGGAAGAAGATCAATACCCCAAGACGAAGTTTGTTCCTCAACAAGAGAAGTATGATCCTACTTCCTTCAAAGGAACACAAGCACAAGATGATCTTCCACCACAAGACCACAAGAACAAAGGCAAGGACAAGCTTCAAGAAGAGATTGATGCATTTGAAGAAGCACCTAAGGCCTCGGTCAAGTGGGTTCCCAAGACTACGTCAAGTTCTACTTCATCAAGTACAACTACAACTCCAAGGATTCCCATCAAGATGATGTGGATCCCGAAGAAGAAGAACTAGAGAGTTCTTGAGGGTGACTCCGCCAACATTCTTCACTCATATCATTATGGCAGGGACAAGTGCAATCAACTTCCACATCGTGCACTAGTTCAAGGAGTCAAACCCTCATGTTGGTAAGGCAAGGGACAAGGTAACCTAATGATTTCATGGACATCATCTTGTGCGTGCATCACTCTATGTCTATGGATATTCTTGTTTGTTCCTTCTGGGACTAACCCATGTAGGTATATTGAAAGTGCAACTCACTCCAAAGGATTGCTCCAAATGATCTACATCAACATTGAGCATCCACATCTTCAACACCTACATGAAGTCATCATCAACAAAACCCAAGGTTAGTTCATCCCTCTAAAAGGGGATCTCACATCTAGGGGGAGCTTAACTCTAAGAATTGAGTCAAAGCAACTCTAATGGTGTGAACACATCAATGCATTATGTAAAAGTGGTAACCCCACTTGAGCTTAAATGATGAGTATGACCTATGATCAAATGTTCTCATTTGACTCCTAAGTCAATATACTCATATATAGATGACCTAGTCATCGCCAATTGTTTGATAGATGCTAGAATTGGTTGTGCATGCTTTGCCACATACTTCATTTGCCATTTTATTGTGTGAGCATGTTGGTTGCATATTTTACTCATTCGAGGACATCCACTTGTTGTTTTGATTGATTGGCTTCCTTTTTCCTTTTTGCCAAGTGGATGGACAAGAATGCCTAATAACCTTCTCTAGCTATCTATGCTTTTCTCGTCCCGAACTCTATTCATGCTACATCACAAAATTTGATCAAGTCAGATTCGAACCACTCTGTGTGAGGAGCACTCAGAGTCCCCGATTCGTCATAGACTTAAACTTCCAAAACTTCTTTGTGATTCTCGGTCTGACCGATTCCTCCATTTCGGCCCGACCGAGATCACTAAGTCGATCTAGGTTTTCAATCTCGGTGCAACCGATTTGAACTTTTCGGTCACACCGAGTTGCTGTAACTATCAACAGTTATGCATCTCGGTGCCACCGAGTTGTTCCACTCGGTCACACCGACAGGGTCGGGCTATATATACTCACGGGCAAAAATTTGGAAATTTCTCCAAACCTCTTCGCCCGCGCAATAGCTTGCTCTGCCTCCAAGGTCTCCGGATCGTCTCCTTGTCGCCAGGCGCCACCTGTCGCTGGTCTCCGCCTCCGTCAACGGAATTCACCCCCGTCGTTGCCGCCGTAGTGAGTTCATCGCCAAGCTAGGGTATGGACTCGATCACAGTGCTATCCTCGTCCGATTCCTAGCACATTGTGTTCATAATGATTCTTCCCACGATTGAAACACTCCTATCCAGTCAATACAATCCTTAGATTAGATGCGATTTGAAAATTTAGGGTTAGGTTTCCGCCGAAACAATCTCGGACCCGCCGAGTTGAAAAACTCGGTCTCACCGATTTGGCTAAC
>NW_025237954.1:0-4443 GCF_018294505.1 Triticum aestivum
GGGTTCTACCCAGCCACCCCAGTATGAGCTGTTCAAATCGAGAATCACCCCTTCCACCTCGGAATATTGGGCAGCAGTACACATCCCTCCCGTAGACTCCAACCAAGATCCAACGGAGGTCTCCTTCGTGGGGAAATCTATGCCGACCACACGCATGGCCATAGAAGCTGCTGCGTACGAAGCGATTGCTCGTCTTCGATTCGCGGTACCCTATGCCAGCGAACAAGGATATTATTACTTTCCGAGCCGTGCAACACCCGGAGGAGTAACATCTTTTTCCGGTGGACGGATTGAGAGAGACCCAGTACTGGCCAACCTTATCCAATACATCATCGCTCAAGAACATTTGAACCAGCGAGTAATGGATTATCTCCACAGTCTCGCTGATTTGAATCCTCAGATTGCCATCGGCAGACCACTGAGGCCCGACCAGGAGAGACACAAACATCGACTGGTCAATCCACTTCCTCCGATAGAAGAGGATTGTATCCCATTACCAGCGACATTTTCTCAGGACCCCGTCCTGTTACCGTTTTCATTTTAGACGTCACTGCTGTGTTTATTATTGCAACATTTATTATTGCATTATAACTTATGCATGGTAACCCGAGTTTGTGCGATGAGTCGTTTATTTGGTTTCTACTAATATGAGTAGTTTTCATTGTGATTTCTTTTAACCATTGTAATCGCGAAAAATCCTGGAGTGGAATTTCTTTTCCCTGAGTTGCTGCATCACCTATCTTCTCGCGTCATGGATTATTTTTATTCATGCAGCACCACGACAACAGACCCACAACCACTCGGACTCTTACACTGCTTGCTAAGACACGTAACCGTGTTGCATCTCACTGATTCCCTCCCTAAGCACACTACAGCATCCAAAGGAGAGATTAGCAGAAAATCATCCGGATACTAATCACCTCCGGCACACCGACAACATTTAACACCCGAGCGGCAGCATCACGGCGATCATTGAGGATCATCGCGCACAGGAGCACGGAGAGCCCCAGCACTACCGCCAGCCCTCCACACACCAGGATCACGTACCAGTTCGGCACCGCCTCCGCCATTAGAGCCTTGTCTCGAGCTCCGATAAGAAGAAATGAAGGAGAAGGAGGAGGAGAAACAAGGCCAGGTGCGAAGAAGAAGAAGGAGCACCGCGGTCGTTTTATAGCTCGAGATAGGTGTACGGTGGGCGAAGTCCACCAGCGCCGCTCGTCGCCCAATCGCCGGTGTTCGGAGGCGAATCCGCGAGCAGTGCCGATAGCGCACTAGCCTGCGAGGTGAGTGCACACTACACCGGCAGCAAGCACACCGCTTACTACCACAGTACGGCCTAGATGCCCTACGCGCTAGACGTTGCCGATGGAGAAAGCCCAGGAAAGTGCGCGGGAGAGAGGAAGAAGAGAGAGCCAGAGGAAGAAGGAGAGACTGACAATGGGCCCTGGGTCCACCTGTCAGCCAGAGGGAGCACTGTGCTCTCGGGTACGACCAACGTGTTTTAGAATTTAGAATTTACTCTAAATTTACTGCGTCCAATGTAGAAATCGCTCATTTTTCCTAAACGTGGATTTCTCCACACAACGCCAGTATCCCACACTGTAGTTATTCACCACTTATTGCCCTCTCACTGTAGACGCATTTTTTGCCGCTTAAGTTAAGTGATCTTTTGACCTGGTAAAAGTAATTTTTTCGAAAGCAACCCTTAGCAAATCTCGAGGACGAGATTTTTCTTAAGGGGGGTAGCATTTGTAACACCCCAAAAATTTAACCAGGTTTTAATTATTAAAATTTTGCCAAGAGTTTAAAAATTTTGCCTGCAGGAATATTTCTGTTGATTTCAGAACCTTTCTTTTAATATCGAGGAGTTTTTCCCAAGTGGACCTTTCCAAAATATTTTGGACTTCTATGCTCTCTCTATATAACATTCCTTGATCAGTAGATTTATTTTTTTAATTATTTCAACCTGAGCTTTATTCATTAAAGTGGCCTTCTTTAGTTTTAGAGCTCTTTTTGAACTACAACCATTCGATAAATTTAACTAAAATTTCAACCAAAATTTGGAGATGTCATGTTGTCAAGGAAACTGATCCACGAACACCTATGGGACCGGCGGACTGAGCTCCTTTTGGTTCGGCGGGGGGCGGAGATCGCACGAAGAGCAGATCGAGGCGAAGCACACGAGCGGTTTACCCAGCTTCGGAGCTCCCCGGAGAGATAATACTCCTACTGCTGCTTGTCTGATTCTATTGACTTCTTGCTCGGGAGCGCTGAGTGCTACAGTACACTCTAGCTGCTAACGAGACCGAGCGTGAGTGTTTTCTGGCATCGAACCTTCCGAACCCCCCTCTACGTTGCACATGGGCCTCTTTTTATATGCTAAATGGTCACCGACAGGTGGCAACGTAGACAAGGGTAAAAACGGAAAAGGAATAGCGGTTGGTACAGCTACCTGTACAGTGTATCCTACCTAACCCTGACGGCAGGGGACAAAGGCATTAAATGCCCGTCTGCGTCGCCCAAACGGTGCAAAAAGGGACCGTCAGGGATGCCACCGATCGCCACGATGGCAATCTTGTCAGTGCCGCTTACCACCGCGCACCGCTGGCTGCACAGCCTTCTGCCACGCGCGCCTGGAAAAGCCTCAGGGCAACACGTTGGTGGATGTGCTGGAGCGCAGGTACAGAGTGGTAGAGTGCCGCGGCAAGAGCCTTGCCGCGGCTGTTATCTTGTCACGTCCGGAAGCTTGTCGCTCACCGGGCCTCGCCGGGATGCATGGCACGTCGCGGCAAGTTCCTTGAGATGCCTTGGCTGGCCTTCCCGGCAAGCTCCTCTTGCCGGGGCCTTGTCTCCTTGGCTTGAATACTTTGCTTTTGTGACTGGGTTGGCCTTCCCGGCAAGCTCCTCTTGCCGGGGCCTTGTCTCCTTGGCGTGAATACTTTGTTCTTGAATGGTTCCAAAGGAACCATGGAGGACCTTGGCGGACACCCGGCAAGCCTTACCGCGGGGTGCTTCAACTGCCCGTGCACAAGTTCGGGATACTAGGGTACCCCTACTCTAGTACACTGACAGGAGCCCCCGGGCCTGGGCCACACACGGTGCCGAGCGCTGTTGGGCCAGGCCCAAAACAGGGCACGGGCACGCGCGGCCTGGGTTACGCCGTATCTTGCTCCGTATCCACTGTGCCTTCCCTGAACGGCACGCGTTGAATGCGGCGTCGTGGGAGAGATCGTGGGTGGTTTCTTTATTCGGAAAGACGGAACGCCCGCCCCCTCCCTCTTTATAAGCAGGGGAAACAGGGGCAGTTCGCCCATCTCGCCAGTTACTACTCAGAAATCTCCACCGCTCCTCCCTCCTTCCCAAAGCTGAAAGAGAGAGCAGCGCTCCGCCCCCCATCGCCACCAGCATCACCAATCACCGTCGATCTCCCCCACCACCTCCGCCATGGCTCCGAAAGCCGACAAGGGGAAGGTCGTGAAGTCGGCCGAGGCGCAGCGGCTCGCGGCACTGCGGAAGGAGCGGGCGATCTTCCCCCCTCAGCTTGGCGCGAAGGAGCTGAGGGAGTACTACTACCTCTTCTGGTCGACGGAGACGCAAGCGCTTCCGCGCACGAAGGTACTCCCGGCTGCCGCTTCGGAACTGGCTCCGAATGGGTACCCCTTCTTCGCGCTGTTCTTCTACTGCGGGCTCTGCCCGCTCTTCTCTGAATTTTTCTGCGATATTATGAACACCTACGGGTTCCGCCTCCTTGACTTCACCCCCAATGTTGTCCTGACCATGGCAGTTTTCGCACATCTCTGCGAAAACTTTGTCGGAGTCTATCCCAACATAGCTCTTTTCCGCCATTTCTTCATGCCCCGAGTAGAGAGAGGAGAGCCCCTATCCGTCGGAATCGCCTGGATCTCGAGGACCGGCAAGAAGGAGGCTTTTCTGGAGGGAGAGCTTCGCAGCAAGTGGTTGGAATGGAGAGCAGAATGGTGCTGGATTGTCGAGGAGAACCCGCAGCCATTTACCGCCCAGCGCCAAGCCCCAATAGCGCGCGGCAACGATTGGAGCAACGTGGCCCCAGAGGACGATAGGCTAAGGATTGCCGTCACCCGGATCCTACGCCGCAGACTTGCCGGGCTCACCATAGGCGCCGTTGGCGCAGATTTTCTTCGCCGCGGCATCGCCCCCTTGCAGGAGAGGAGGAGACCCGCCTGGGAGTTCCAGAACTCGGCGGATATCATGAGGCTGTGCTCGGGCCTCAATTTCAACTTCACTGTCCTGGAGCTGGACGCGATGCTCCTGGAACTGTTCAAGCGCGATCCTCAACATCCATTCATGTTGCCGAGGGGTGTGGTTCCGTTGTGCAACAACTCCTCGCTCGACCGCATCCGTGCAATGATGCCTCTGTGCGACTCGCATGGAATTGTCCCAACTTGGCAAGAGCCGGCAGACGCT
>NW_025237955.1:0-4443 GCF_018294505.1 Triticum aestivum
CCTTACTAAGCTCCAAAATGACCTATTTACTTAGATTAGCTATAAATTACCTATACTTAGCATTTTAACCTAGCTTAGCAATAAAATGACATTTTTACTTACCTTAGTTGGAAGAAGAAGAAGATGAAGAAGAGGAGAGGAGAGAAAGAAAGAGAAGAAAAAATCTTGATCTTCTTCTTCTTCTTTTTCTTTTTCTTCTTCTTTTTCTTCTACTTCTTCTTCTTCTTCCTCTTCTTCTTCTTCTTCTAGCTAGTCTTCTTCTTCTTATTATTCTTCTTACTTTCTTCTTCTAACTTTCTTCTTTCCCTATTTGCAGATTTGCTTTAGATGAGGAAGCTTGCATCGATGGAATCTACTCTTCTCTTTATGCTTCCTTTTTGTTTTGATTTTGTAGGATGAACAATGTGAAACTTGCTACCTATATATGCATGTATGGATGAAACCATTGTATGATTGTTGTTGTTTATGTTGGCTAGCTATATATGTTGCATATGGACTTTTGATTTGCTATGTATATGTGTTGGATGATCATATCCATATGGCAGGGATATGATTTGGTATGTATATGTGTTGGTATGCTTGTCGAAAGTATTTTCATATGTCGTCCGTGATCAATGCATTTGCCATCCGCCATGGCGGACGGCAAAGAAGTGAATTCCAGTAGTGTTACTCATGAGGAAAAAATTCGCTATTACTATATTATTAAATTGTTTCCTTTCTCATTAAAGGGTGACACTAAAATATGGTTTAATTCTCTTGCTCCTGGTTGTGTGCGTAGTCCCCAGGATATGATTTATTACTTCTCTGCAAAATATTTCCCTGCTCATAAGAAACAAGCTGCCTTGCGGGAAATATTTAATTTTGTGCAAATTGAAGAAGAGAGTCTCCCACAAGCTTGGGGGAGGCTTCTCCAATTACTTAATGTTTTGCCTGATCATCCTCTCAAGAAAAATGAAATACTTGATATCTTTTATAATGCACTAACCGATGCTTCCAGAGACCACCTGGATAGTTGTGCTGGTTGTGTTTTGAGGGAAAGAAATGTTGAGCAAGCTGAATTGCTATTGAATAATATATTTAGTAATGATAATGATTGGACACATCATGAACCAACTCCTAAGCCAACTCCGAAGAAAAGGGGTATTCTATTTCTCAGTCCTGAAGATATGCAAGAGGTTGTAGCAACCACGATCCCAATGGACCAAAGTCTCTGTGCTTAAGTGTCATCCCTGGATCGGTAATGCTGACACACACAGTACTCGAGGAATTATAACAGAGTTTAATCACACACTTATTACATCGAGTCCTCAAAAAGAGTATGATTACACAAAAATAATATGGCTGAAGGCCATCTAAACTAAATAATTGTAGAAGCTTTGAATGTAAATGAGTCCATCAACTCCAACGGCATAGCTTAGTGCACGACAACGACCTATCGCACCTTATTCATCATCTGAGTAGTCTGCAACATGAGACGTTGCAGCAGTGTAGGTCATCACATTGAATATGCTGGCAGAGTTACACTGTAAAACAATGAATGCAAGAACTATATCTACATGCAATATTTGGCTGGTGGAGGCTCTAAGTTTATGAATTTGCATAAAGCTAGTTTTTCCCTACAACAAAGGAATAAATTTATTTACTACTCCCAAGTTGTACCAATATTTGAGAAGGTTCCTCCAACTTAAATTCCAATTAACAAGTATCATCATTAAACCCAATCAAAATAATTAAAGAGTGATGCGATCAACAATAATATCCAATTCCAGATACTCAAGATGTCCATAACTGGGGACACGGCTAACCATGATTAGTTTATACACTCTGCAGAGGTTGCACACTTTTCCCCACAAGACTCGACCGCATCCATGATCGTAAGATCGAGATAGTCTTTCTGAAGCATTAACTCTCTACTCCGGGTAGACCGGTACACCTAATTTCCCCTACATCTGCTAGTCCACCTCTTCGAGAGCTCACGCAACTTAATCAACTATGCCAGAGCCCATAATGGCTTGTGGCTGCACATGGAAGTTTCTAGGCATGAAATATCATATGATCACTTTGAGCCTGGGTGGTGAACCAAGGAAAAATCACATGGGTACTCCGAGATTTTCCAAATAGACAAACACTGGATTCTCCAGGTGCCCCAACCAATCCATCCAGATGTGTACTATAGTTGCCACACTAATGTTATCCAAAATTATTAACTATCATAACTTCCATGTGTATCACAATCCAATCCCTGTCTACAAGCATGGCTAAGCAATAATAGAGCATAATGTATATTCCCAGGGTGATCAAAGGTAATAGGTTCCTACCTCAAATACTACAACCAAACTACATGTTCCCAATCCTACTCATGCAAATATCTGAGGGGCAAAACTAATGCATAGTAAAAACTGGGTATAGAAGAGTAGGATCAAAGTGTAACTTGCCTTGCTGATTGATACGTCTCCAACGTATCTACTTTTCCAAACACTTTTGCCCTTGTTTTGGACTCTAACTTGCATGATTTGAATGAAACTAACCCAGACTAACGTTGTTTTCAGCAGAATTGCCATGGTGTTATCTTTGTGCAGAAACAAAAGTTCTCGGAGTGACCTGAAAATCCACGGAGATTATTTTTGGAAAATATAAAAAATACTGGCAAAAGAATCAAGGCCAGGGGGCCCAAATCCTGTCCACGAGGGTGGGGGCGCGCCCCCTACCCCTGGGCACGCCCCCCCTGCCTTGTGGGCCCCCTGGATGTCCACCGACCTCAACTCCAACTCTATATATTCTCTTTCACGGAGAAAAAAATCAGAGAGAAATTTTCATCGCGTTCTACGATACGGAGCCGCCGCCAAGCCCTAATCTCTCTCGGGTGGGCTGATTTGGAGTCCGTTCGGGGCTCCGGAGAGGGGGATTCATCGTCATCGTCATCATCAACCATCCTCCATTACCAATTTCATGATGCTCACCGCCGTGCGTGAGTAATTCCATCGTTGGCTTGCTGGACGGTGATGGGTTGGATGAGATATACCATGTAATCAAGTTAGTTTTGTTAGGGTTTGATCCCTCGTATCCACTATGTTCTGAGATTGATGTTGCTATGACTTGCTATTCTTAATGCTTGTCACTAGGGCCCGAGTGCCATGATTTCAGATCTGAACCTATTATGTTTTCATGAATATATGTGAGTTCTTGATCCTATCTTGCAAGTATATAGTCACCTATTATGTGTTATGATCCGACAACCCCGAAGTGACAATAATCGGGATACTTCTCGGTGATGACCGTAGTTTGAGGAGTTCATGTATTCACTATGTGTTAATTCTTTGGTCCGGTACTCTATTAAAAGGAGGCCTTAATATCCCTTAGTTTCCACTAGGACCCCGCTGCCACGGGAGGGTAGGACAAAAGATGGCATGCAAGTTCTTTTCCATAAGAACGTATGACTATATTCGGAATACATGCCTACATTACATTGACGAATTGGAGCTAGTTCTGTGTCACCCTATGTTATAACTATTACATGAGGAATCGCATCCGACATAATCATCCATCACTGATCCAATGCCTACGAGCTTTTCACATATTGTGCTTTGCTTATTTACTTTATCGTTGCTACTGTTACAATTGCTACAAAACTGCTATCGTTACTTTTGCTACTATTACCATTACTATCATATTACTTTGCTACTAAATACTTTGCTGCAGATACTAAGTTATCCAGGTGTGGTTGAACTGACAACTCAACTGCTAATACTTAAGAATGTTCTTTGGCTCCCCTTGTTTCGAATCAATAAATTTGGGTTGAATACTCTACCCTCGAAAACTATTGCGATCCCCTATACTTGTGGGTTATCATTGATGATATGCAAACTCTAGGGATTCCTAGTAACAAGCTTCGCATTCCAGGTAATCTAACGTAGACAAACATTAACATACATAAGCAATCACTCAAACGAAACATAGAGTAAACGAGAAAAGATCCAAATCAAACTCAAAACAAGCAAACGACTAAACTAAACAGAAAAGAAAACCTAATAGCAATATTATCATGTGGATTATATCTTAATGGTAGGTACATGTTATGAGCTATGATTTGCAAAAAGAAACAACTCAAACGGAATTACGAAACTCAAGGTACAAAGAAAACAAGATCGCTAATCTGAACTAAACATGAACTTTAAATCGTCAAAATCATGTTCAAGTTGGTTTAATGGAAAGAAGAGATTGTTACGGAGATTTAGGTGTTGGTTTCATCTAATTTGGATAAACGAGCAAAAAGTTACGGTAGTTTTAAGATCAGGGCTAAATTGCAATAAAACTTATTCGTGGATAGGTCCCTGGCCGAAAATAAAACTAAAAAGAAAAAATCTACAGAACGAATGTTCGCTAATAGAACTAAAGGAACGAATTCATTCGTTAAAACGATCTAACGGGTGAACATTCACAAAC
>NW_025237956.1:0-4443 GCF_018294505.1 Triticum aestivum
CGAAGGGCGTGAGTATCGGCGAGATCAATATGGCGACAGGCTCGACCGAGATGATAGGCGTCGAGTGCCCTATTCCCCTCCGAGGGGTGGGTCTTACGCTCCTCGGCAGCCAGATGATAGGCGTCAGTACAGTACAGGGCGTAGAGTTCCAGTTGACCCCAGGGAGCCAGGCTTCGACGCGCGATCCATTATCGTGCAAGGGTTGGTCGACCGGAACAGAGCCCATCGTGGTGCACTCGACAGAGAAGTGCCCACGAGCAGTCGAGTACATGTTTCTGGTCCTGAATGTTTCAGCAGAGCTATCAGAGCTGCTGTTATTCCCCCCAATTTCAGGTTGGCAACAGGAGTCAGCAAGTTCACTGGTGAGTCTAAGCCTGAAACTTGGCTTGAAGACTACCGAGTGGCAGTTCAGATCGGTGGTGGGAACGACGAGGTGGCCATGAAGCATTTGCCCCTCATGTTAGAAGGTTCTGCCAGGGCATGGTTGACCCAATTACCTCCTAGCAGTATTTACACTTGGGAAGATCTGTCCCGAGTGTTCGTCAGAACGTTCGAAGGGACTTGCAAGCGACCAGCGGGATTGACAGAGTTGCAAGTCTGCGTGCAGAAAACCAATGAGACTCTCAGAGAGTATATTCAGAGGTGGATCACTTTGCATCACACAGTGGAAAATGTCTCTGACCATCAGGCAGTATGCGCCTTCAAAGATGGTGTCAAGAACAGAGAACTCAGCTTGAAATTTGGTTGAACCGGTGACATGACCTTGAGTCGGATGATGGAGATTGCTACCAAGTACGCCAACGGCGAAGAAGAAGACCGACTCCGAAGCGGCAAGCACAAGCCGAGTCAGTCGGAAAAAGGAAATTCCAGTCGGAAACAGAAGCGGAAGGCTGAACCAGCAGCTCCTGGAGAGGCTCTGGCCGTTACTCAAGGAAAGTCTAAGGGGAAACCAAAAGGATCCTGGAACCCCAAGAAGGTGAAGGATAAAGAAGGGAACGACGTGATGGATATGCCGTGTCATATTCACACGAAGAAAGATGAAGAGGGGAATATCATTTACCCAAAGCACACCACTCGCCAATGTCGACTCCTGATCCAGCAGTTTCAGGGAAAACAGTCTAAGGACAAGGAGAAGGAGTCAGACAAAGCCGAAGACAAACAGGACAGTGAGGGAGGATACCCGCATATCAACTCCACTCTGATGATCTTCGCAGATGTGGAAAGCAGAAGTCGACTGAAAGTAATTAACCGAGAGGTTAACATGGTTGCTCCTGCGAAGGCAAATTATCTGAAGTGGTCTCAAACACCCATCACATTCGACCAATCTGATCACCCAACTCATATTGCCACCCCTGGGAGGCAAGCTTTGGTGGTCGATCCAGTTGTCGAAGGCACTCGACTGACAAAGGTGCTGATGGACGGTGGAAGTGGGCTGAATCTGTTATATGCAGACACGCTGAAAGGTATGGGCATTCCGATGTCCCGATTGAGCACGAGTAACATGAGCTTCCATGGAGTTATACCAGGGAAGAAGGCTGAGTCTCTCGGCCAGATAGCTTTGGACGTAGTATTTGGCGATTCAAAGCATTTCCGCAAAGAAAAGTTGACGTTTGAGGTCGTGGATTTTCAAAGTGCATATCATGCCATTTTGGGGAGGCCAGCCTATGCACGGTTCATGGCTCGACCATGTTACGTGTACCTCAAATTGAAGATGCCCGGTCCCAAAGGTGTGATCACTGTCACCGGAGATAGGAAAAAGGCAGAGGAGTGCTTTCAGAAGGGCTCCAAAATTGCCGATTCCCAAGTGACAGCGGTCGAGTTCGAAGAATACAAGCAAAACGCAGATCCGAGTGACTTGCTGCGATCCAAGAAGCCCGCCACAGAATCTGCATTCCAGTCGTCCGGTGAGACGAAGCCTGTTCACATTCACCCGACCGACCCCGAAGCAGCTCCGACCCGAATCTCCACAACACTCGACCCAAAATAGGAAGAAGCGCTCATCCAGTTCCTCCGTGAGAACTGGGACATTTTTGCATGGAAGCCCGCTGACATGCCAGGTGTTCCCAGGGGACTGGCTGAGCATCGCCTAAGAGTCGACAAGTCTGCAAAGCCAGTCAATGAACATCTTCGGCGGTCCGCCGTCCAGAAGAGAAAGGCCATCGGTGAAGAAGTGGCTCGACTGTTGGCGGCAGGATTTATCCGAGAGATATTCCACTCCGAGTGGCTCGCTAACGTCATCATGGTTCCTAAGAAGGACAAGTCGCTCCGAATGTGCATTGATTTCAAGCACATAAACCGGGCCTGCCCGAAAGATCACTTTCCTCTCCCTCGCATAGATCAAATTGTTGACTCGACCGCGGGATGCGAGAGGTTGTCTTTTTTAGATGCTTACTCCGGGTACCATCAGATCCGTCTGTATGGGCCCGATGAAGTAAAAACAGCTTTCATCACTCCATTCGGGTGCTTCTGCTATATCACCATGCCATTCGGCCTCAAGAATGCCGGAGCCACATTTATGCGAATGATCCAGAAGTGTTTACTCACTCAAATCAGTCGGAATGTGGAAGCTTATATGGATGATATTGTTGTTAAGTCACGAAAAGGTTCCGACCTGCTCGCCGACCTTGCCGAAACATTTGCCAACCTCAGAAGGTATGATATCAAGCTCAATCCATCAAAGTGCACATTTGGAGTTCCTGGTGGCAAGTTACTCGGTTTTCTCGTTTCCGAACGGGGAATCGACGCCAACCCAGAAAAGATTGGCACTATTCTCCGAATGAAACGCCCTGTGCGAGTGCACGACGTCCAGAAGCTTACTGGATGCTTGGCCGCATTAAGTCGATTCATCTCACGACTCGGTGAAAAGGCACTGCCTCTTTACCGACTGATGAAGAAGGCTGACAAGTTCGAGTGGACTCCAGAAGCTGATGCAGCGTTTGCCGAGCTAAAAGCTCTGCTCTCCACCCAGCCGGTGCTTGCTGCTCCAATCAGCAAAGAGCCTCTGTTGCTCTACATCGCAGCCACAGGACAAGTCGTCAGTACTGTGCTAACGGTCGAGCGGGAAGAGGAAGGAAAAGCTCTCAAAGTTCAGCGCCCAGTGTATTATTTGTCTGAAGTCTTGACTCCATCCAAGCAGAGATATCCTCATTATCAGAAGCTTGTGTATGGAATATACATGACCACAAAGAAGGTCGCTCATTATTTCTCTGACCATTCGATCACAGTCGTCAGCGACGCTCCACTATCAGAGATTTTGCACAACAGAGATGCAACTGGTCGAGTGGCCAAATGGGCGATTGAACTTCTTCCCCTTGATATCAAGTTTGAGGCAAAGAAAGCCATTAAGTCCCAGGCAATAGTAGATTTCCTCGCCGAGTGGATCGAACAGCAGCAGCCGACTGAAGTTCACTCGGAGCATTGGACCATGTTTTTCGATGGTTCTAAGATGTTGAATGGTTCCGGTGCTGGGGTTGTCCTGGTTTCCCCCAGAGGAGATAAGCTCAGATATGTGCTCCAGATTCACTTTGATTCCTCCAACAATGAGGCAGAATATGAGGCCCTCCTATATGGGTTGCGCATGGCCATTTCACTCGGCGTCCGTCGCCTAATGGTTTATGGTGACTCGGATTTAGTGGTCAATCAGGTGATGAAGGAGTGGGACGTAAAAAGCCCAGCCATGACTGGATACTGCAGTGCAGTGAGGAAGCTGGAGAAAAAGTTCGAGGGGTTGGAACTCCATCATATACCCCGACTGAAGAATCAAGCAGCTGATGATCTAGCAAAGATAGGTTCCAAGAGAGAAGCCATTCCGAGTGGTGTGTTCTTGGAGCATATACATACTCCATCAGTCAAAGAAGATCCTTTCACCGAAGAAACTCCGCAGCCCAAGAGTGCCACAGATCCGACTGAAGTTGAAGTCCCAGCGGTGGTCGACTTGATCATGGAGGTTTTGGTAGTCATTCCCGACTGGACGATTCCGTATGTCGCATATATCTTGAGGAAAGAACTTCCGGAGGATGAGGAAGAGGCTCGACAGATCGTCCGTCGATCTAAGGCTTTTACCGTCATCAAAGGACAATTGTACAGAGAGAGCACGACTGGAGTCGGTCAGAAGTGCATAACACCAGAAGAAGGTCGACTCATCCTCAACGATATTCACTCGGGGACCTGTGGTCATCATGCGTCCTCTCGGACCATCGTGGCCAAAGCATACCGAGCCGGATTTTACTGGCCCAAGGCGAATGAGATGGCAAAGGAGATAGTAGATAAGTGCGAAGGATGTCAGTTCTACTCGAATATGTCGCACAAGCCTGCCTCAGCTTTGAAGACCATCCCACTCGTCTGGCCTTTTGCAGTTTGGGGGCTGGACATGATCGGTCCTTTGAGAACAGGACGAAGTGGCTTCACGCATGTACTGGTGGCAGTCGACAAGTTCACCAAGTG
>NW_025237957.1:0-564 GCF_018294505.1 Triticum aestivum
ATCTCTTTCAAAGTATCAGGATTTCATACGGAAACTCGTCTGTTACAAAGGGATTTCATTTTTTGAAACTTATTTGAGCTCCTGACTTTTTGTGTGTTCAAAATTCACCATTCAAAGCCACATCATCATTTTTCAATCCTTTCTCACTTCATTTGTTATTTTTCATGCATTTACTAATTATTTTCAGCTATAAGACCCTAAAATTGAAAAGCATTTCAAATGAACTCTGAAAAGGTTGAAAGTTGGCATGGTATCATCATTTCATCCACATAGCATGTGCAAGAAAGTTGAGAGGGTTACGGCAAATACTGGATGCACTTCGTGTACAAAACGGACAATCTCTTTCAAAGTATCAGGATTTCATACGGAAACCCGTCTGTTACAAAGGGATTTCATTTTTTTAAAACTTATTTGAACTCCTGACTTCTTGTGTGTTCAAAATGCACCTTTCAAAGCCACATCATCATTTTTCAATCCTTTCTGACTTCATTTGTTGTTTTTCATGCATTTACTAATTATTTTGAGCTATAAGACCCTAAAATTGAAAAGCATTTCAAATGAACT
>NW_025237957.1:574-1497 GCF_018294505.1 Triticum aestivum
ATCTCTTTCAAAGTATCAGGATTTCATACGGAAACTCGTCTGTTACAAAGGGATTTCATTTTTTGAAACTTATTTGAGCTCCTGACTTTTTGTGTGTTCAAAATTCACCATTCAAAGCCACATCATCATTTTTCAATCCTTTCTCACTTCATTTGTTATTTTTCATGCATTTACTAATTATTTTCAGCTATAAGACCCTAAAATTGAAAAGCATTTCAAATGAACTCTGAAAAGGTTGAAAGTTGGCATGGTATCATCATTTCATCCACATAGCATGTGCAAGAAAGTTGAGAGGGTTACGGCAAATACTGGATGCACTTCATGTACAAAACAGACAATCTCTTTCAAAGTATCAGGATTTCATACGGAAACTCGTCTGTTACAAAGGGATTTCATTTTTTTAAAACTTATTTGAACTCCTGACTTCTTGTGTGTCCAAAATGCACCATTCAAAGCCACATCATCATTTTTCAATCCTTTCTGACTTCATTTGTTGTTTTTCATGCATTTACTAATTATTTTGAGCTATAAGACCCTAAAATGAGCTATAAGACCCTAAAATTGAAAAGCATTTCAAATGAACTCTGAAAAGGTTGAAAGTTGGCCTGGTATCATCGTTTCATCCACATAGCATGTGCAAGAAAGTTGAGAGGGTTACGGCAAAAACTGGACGCACTTCGTGTACAAAACAGACAATCTCTTTCAAAGTATGAGGATTTCTTACAGAAACTTGTCTGTTACAAAGGGATTTCATTTTTTTAACTTATTTGAACTCCTGACTTTTTGTGTGTTCAAAATGCACCATTCAAAGCCACATCATCATTTTTCAATCCTTTCTGACTTCATTTCTTATTTTTCATGCATTTACTAATTATTTTGATCTATAAGACCCTAAAATTGAAAAGCATTTCAAACAAACTCTG
>NW_025237957.1:1507-2035 GCF_018294505.1 Triticum aestivum
ATCATTTTTCAATCCTTTCTGACTTCATTTGTTATTTTTCATGCAGTTACTAATTATTTTCAGCTATAAGACCCTAAAATTGAAAAGCATTTCAAATGAACTCTGAAAAGGTTGAAAGTTCGCATGGTATCATCATTTCATCCACATAGCATATGCAAGAAAGTTGAGAGGGTTACGGCAAATACTGGATGCACTTCGTGTACAAAACGGACAATCTCTTTCAAAGTATCAGGATTTCATACGGAAACTCGTCTGTTACAAAGGGATTTCATTTTTTAAAACTTATTTGAACTCCTGACTTCTTGTGTGTTCAAAATGCACCATTCAAAGCCACATCATCATTTTTCAATCCTTTCTGACTTCATTTGTTGTTTTTCATGCATTTACTAATTATTTGAGCTATAAGACCCTAAAATTGAAAAGCATTTCAAATGAACTCTGAAAAGGTTGAAAGTTGGCCTGGTATCATCATTTCATCCACATACCATGTGCAAGAAAGTTGAGAGGGTTACGGCAAAAACTGGACGC
>NW_025237957.1:2045-2558 GCF_018294505.1 Triticum aestivum
GTCTGTTACAAAGGGATTTCATTTTTTTAACTTATTTGAACTCCTGACTTTTTGTGTGTTCAAAATGCACCATTCAAAGCCACATCATCATTTTTCAATCCTTTCTGACTTCATTTCTTATTTTTCATGCATTTACTAATTATTTTGATCTATAAGACCCTAAAATTGAAAAGCATTTCAAACAAACTCTGAAAAGGTTGGAAGTTGGCATGGTATCATCATTTCATCCACATAGCATGTGCAAGAAAGTTGAGAGGATTACGGCAAAAACTGGATGCACTTCGTCTACAAAACGGACAATCTCTTTCAAAGTATCAGGATTTCATACGGAAACTCGTCTGTTACAAAGGGATTTCATTTTTTGAAACTTATTTGAGCTCCTGACTTTTTGTGTGTTCAAAATTCACCATTCAAAGCCACATCATCATTTTTCAATCCTTTCTGACTTCGTTTGTTATTTTTCATGCATTTACTAATTATATTCAGCTATAAGACCCTAAAATTGAAAAGCAT
>NW_025237957.1:2568-3132 GCF_018294505.1 Triticum aestivum
TGAGCTCCTGACTTTTTGTGTGTTCAAAATTCACCATTCAAAGCCACATCATCATTTTTCAATCCTTTCTGACTTCGTTTGTTATTTTTCATGCATTTACTAATTATTTTCAGCTATAAGACCCTAAAATTGAAAAGCATTTCAAATGAACTCTGAAAAGGTTGAAAGTTGGCATGGTATCATCATTTCATCCACATAGCATGTGCAAGAAAGTTGAGAGGGGTACGGCAAAAACTGGATGCACTTCGTGTACAAAACGGACAATCTCTTCCAAAGTATCAGGATTTCATACGGAAACTCGTCTGTTACAAAGGGATTTCATTTTTTAAAACTTATTTGAACTCCTGACTTTTTGTGTGTTCAAAATGCACCATTCAAAGCCACATCATCATTTTTCAATCATTTCTGACTTCATTTGTTATTTTTCATGCATTTACTAATTATGTTCAGCTATAAGACCCTAAAATTGAAAAGCATTTCAAATGAACTCTGAAAAGGTTGAAAGTTGGCATGGTATCATCATTTCATCCACATACCATGTGCCAGAAAGTTGAGAGGGTTACG
>NW_025237957.1:3142-3777 GCF_018294505.1 Triticum aestivum
TTTCATCCACATAGCATGTGCAAGAAAGTTGAGAGGGTTACGACAAAAACTGGGTGCACTTCTTGTACAAAACGGACAATCTCTTCCAAAGTATCAGGATTTCATACGAAAACTCGTCTGTTACAAAGGGATTTCATTTTTTAAAACTTATTTGAACTCCTGACTTTTTGTGTGTTCAAAATTCACCATTCAAAGCCACATCATCATTTTTCAATCCTTTCAGACTTTATTTGTTATTTTTCATGCATTTACTATTTATTTTGAGCTATAAGACCCTAAAATTGAAAAGCATTTCAAATTAACTCTTAAAAGGTTGAAAGTTGGCATGGTATCATCATTTCATCCACATACCATGTGCCAGAAAGTTGAGAGGGTTACGGGAAAAACTGGATGCACTTCGTGTACAAAACGGACAAACTCTTTCAAAGTATCAGGATTTCTTACGGAAACTCGTCTGTTACAAAGGGATTTCATTTTTTTAAACTTATTTGAACTCCTGACTTTTTGTGTGTTCAAAATGCACCATTCAAAGCCACATCATCATTTTTCAATCCTTTCTGACTTCATTTGTTGTTTTTCATGCATTAACTAATTATTTTGAGCTATAAGACCCTAAAATTGAAAAGCATTTCAAA
>NW_025237957.1:3787-4443 GCF_018294505.1 Triticum aestivum
CATCCTTTCATCCACATAGCATGTGCAAGAAAGTTGAGAGGGTTACGGCAAAAACTGGACGCACTTCATGTACAAAACGGACAATCTCTTTCAAAGTATGAGGATTTCTTACGAAAACTCGTATGTTACAAAGGGATTTCATTTTTTTTAACTTATTTGAACTCCTGACTTTTTGTGTGTTCAAAATGCACCATTCAAAGCCACATCATCATTTTTCAATCCTTTCTAACTTCATTTGTTATTTTTCATGCATTTACTAATTATTTTGAGCTATAAGACCCTAAAATTGAAAAGCATTTCAAATGAAGTCTGAAAAGGTTGAAAGTTGGCATGGTATCATCATTTCATCCACATACCATGTGCAAGAAAGTTGAGAGGGTTACGGCAAAAACTGGATGCACTTCGTGTACAAAACGGACAAACTCTTTCAAAGTATCAGGATTTCTTACGGAAACTCGTCTGTTACAAAGGGATTTCATTTTTTTAACTTATTTGAACTCCTGACTTTTTGTGTGTTCAAAATGCACCATTCAAAGGTACATCATCATTTTTCAATCCTTTCTGACTTCATTTGTTGTTTTTCATGCATTTACTAATTATTTTGAGCTATAAGACCCTAAAATTGAAAAGCATTTCAATTGAACTCTGAAAAGGTT
>NW_025237958.1:0-1659 GCF_018294505.1 Triticum aestivum
GAAGTTCAGGGCTAGATCATGGAAATCTAGCCCGTAGTAGAACATGAGCCAGCGGACGAAGGGGTGAAGTGGAAACCCCAGTCCACGGACGAAGTGGGCGAGAAACACGACCCTCTTGTGGGGTCCTGGAGTTGGAATGACCTGCCCATCGTCTAGTAGCCGGTGCGCTATGTCTGTGGCCAAGTATCCGGCCGCCCGAAGATTCGCGATATTCTTCTCCTTCACGGTGGAAGCCACCCACTTGCCTCCTGCTCCAGACATGTCTAGCTGTGCGGAGAAGATTTGGACTAGGGCGCTGGAGCTTGGGGAGGTAAGGATGAGCAAGGGAGGAAGAGGGCGTGGGTGAAAATAAAGGTCCTTTATCCCTTTATAGAAGCCACGAAGGTGGTGCGCCTCCCCACTAGCCCGTTGAGAATCGCTTACTTCCCAAGCGCCACGATTGATGGCACGGTGGGATTACCCATACCCGTATTGATGAGAATCCCGTGATAAGGGGACACGATCTCTGCTTTGACAAGATGTGTCAAGGAAACCGCCTCGCAATACGCATTGTGGCTGGTTGTGGAAAAACGGTTCGAATAATGCCCTGACCGTAATGACATATCACATTGTCTAAGAAGTTGTCAGCTGAATATCATTCTCTCTACGGTGGTATGTGAAGATCATTTTGCAGATCCGGACACGGGCTACGTGTTCGGTAATTACCTTGGAGTATTCGGAGAAGGAACCCGCCTTGCAATGCCGAAGACAAGACTATGCGCCGGACTCATCGTCATTGAAGCCTGGTTCAGGGGCTACTGAGGGAGTCCTGGATTAGGGGGTATCCGGACAGCCGGACTATATACATCGTCCGGACTATTGAAGCGTGAAGATACAAGATCCAAGACTCCGACCCGTGTCCGGACGGGACTCTCCTTTGCGTGGGAGACAAGTTTGGCGATCCGGATATTATATTTCCTTCCTTGTAACCAAATCCATGTAAACCCTAGCTCTCTCCGGTGTCTATATACACTGGAGAGGATGGTCCTTAGAAGGCCAATCACAATTACAATCATACCATCATAGGCTAGCTCTTATGGTTTAGCCTCTACGATCTCGTGGTAGATCTACTCTTGTACTACTCATATCTTCAATATTAATGAAGCAGGAAGTAGGGTTTTACCTCCATCGAGATGGTCCGAACCTAGGTAAACATTGTGTCCCTTGCTTCCTGTCACCATCAGCCTAAGACGCACAGATCGGGACCCCCTACCCGAGATCCGCCGGTTTTGACACCAACAGCCACGCTCTATCTTCAGTGCCCCGACCATACTGGTATGTCCTCTCTCTCTCTCTCTCTCTCTCTCTCTCTCTCTCTCTCTCTCTCTCTCTCTCTCTCTTTTTCTCTCTCTCTCTCTCTCACCCTCTCTCTCTCAAACTGATGAATTGTCTTGCTAACCTTCTGATGTAGATTCCCACAAAAAAAAACCTTCGGATGCAGATGCGAGCAGCAAGTCGCGAGGGTGGGCCAGCCGATGCAGGAAAAGGTTATTGGCAAAAATAATATATGCATAAGCATTTGTTCAGTGCTTCCTTCCTTGCATTGCCACATGTGTCTTGATCTTAGAATTATAAACCGTGGTTGAATTATTCAGTACAATAGCTCAAACTGCACCTAGT
>NW_025237958.1:1669-4443 GCF_018294505.1 Triticum aestivum
TTGTCTTCAATACTACTCTCTCTGTAAACTACTATAAGATCCTTTATAGGGTGTACTATGTTGTGCAACTTAGTATGGTTTTCACCAGCTGATTTCTATTATACATGAGATGTTGTGTCGACCAACCGTTCCAGGATTAGATCGACAAACTTTATCTACTTTTTTTATATTCTCTATAAACAGTTTATTTTATTTTATTTTTTGTTTGTTAACCACATTTGTCCTCAGCTAGTCCGTTCAGAAACTATAGAGTAATTGTTTCAAATGCATGTCGTAACTACCTGTCTAGGCAGACGATCTCAAATTGCTTTCTTCCACAAATCACGCATGATTAAGTGATTAGCTTAGCGTCCATCCTAGAGTTTTTGGGTCAATCTGACCAATTCGAGTGTTGTATTTCTGCATACCAGTCTACTGTATTGTCTGTATCCTTAACATGTGTTGCATGATGCTTTGATCCCATAATATCATGAGTGGATTCTTTGGCATGATTTGGCATGTAGAGTTTTATTCAAAAAACTCTACGAATATATCTGTGTTGACTTTTTTGTTACCAAACGGCTTTTTTAGCACTCATGTGTTAATCCATCTTTTCTTGCAAAAATGCTTTTCACCCATCTAGTGACTTTGTGGATGCGTTATGTCCAGCAAATTAGCATCCTTATTAACAAAGTTATATATGTCCGTTGGATACCTATGCTTTTGCTTTTGAAGTTGAGATACACTAGTTCTGTGTGGGTCATGAATCACAAGATATCTGAATCATTGTGATACCGTGTATAGCAAATCAGCATCCTTTTTATATGTGGTCCAGTTTTTAGTTTTCTAAGTTGAAACAATGCACTAGTATATCTGTCATATGTGGTTCGTGAAACTGACAAGGGCTGCTGTGAATTCCTGCGACAGCTTTCTGTGTAGGTTCCACTTGGTCTCATCTTCGTCCAGCTCTCTACCGTCACCATGTGATGGCGATGTTGTTGTTCCGCCTTGGCTACAAACAGTAAGGTGAGTACTCACGACTTCTCTTCTCCCTCGCTTCTTCCCCTTGCTCTGGGAACGTGGTCTTGGAGCCACCGCTACTTAGTTTTTTGGGGAAATGATGCCTTGATGGCCATACAGATCATCCAAGAGATGTAAATATTTTTTCCTAAGTTGAAATGCATTACTCTATGTTTTTTCTGTGTGGTTCATGAGACTGACAAGAGATGTAATGTCTTGTGTTGTCATATACAGCAAACTAGGATCTTTATTGACAAAGTTATACATGTCCTTTGGATACCCATGTTTTTGCCTATTCCATTACTTCTGAAAGTGACCCGCCAAACTATGTGCTTGTGCCCGAACTCGCAGTTCGCAATATGGTTCACCATGTTTGCCACCTCCGCGCGGGGCATCTCCTTGGTGCTCATCCGACTCAGGTCTCGGAGGCCGCTCATCTGACAGATCAGGTGAGGCCGGCCTTGGAGCGGGAGGACTCGGCGCGCCACGAAGGCGGCCAACAAATCGGCCCCGACGAGGCCCTCCGACTGCGTCAAGACTCGGAGTCGCGCTACGATGGCGGCTCCGGCGGGAGTCAGCGTCTTGACTCGATGAGACCAGCTGGGGAGCCTCCCAGCTGGGGGGCCGGCTTCATAAGGCGGCAGATTAACCCAGTCACCGTCGGAGGCGAGGTTCTTCACGTAGAAGTATGAGCGCTGCCACATCTTCACCGACTTGATCAGCGAGATGGAAGGGAAGGGGTTGTCGGCCGTCGAGCGCCGCATCACGATGTAGGCACCGCACTGAGCCGGCACGCTAGCGACGTGCGTGCCGAGCTTAGATGAGAAGAATTCTCCCCATAGCTCGATGGTGGGGAGAACGCCGAGGAAACCTTCGCACAGAGTGGCGAAGGCGGACAGCAGCACCACCGTGTTCGGGGTGAGGTGGTGCGGCTGGAGGCCGTGAAACTCCAAGAAGGAGCGGAAGAAGCCGCTCGCCAGCAGCCCCAGGCCTCGCATGAGGTGCGAGCGGAAGATGACCCGCTCGCCCTCCTCCGGCGCCGGCGATATCTCCCTCGCCGCCGCGGTGCGGGCTCGCATGAGGTGGGCGCCGGGGAGGCGACGCGTATTGCGGAGGAATTCAATGAGGTCGTCATCGACCACCGAGTCGTCCCACGCGCCGGAACGCACGGCCGGAGCCACCGCGGCGGAGGAAGAGCTCATTGTTGGCTGGTGCGGTGTGGTTCTGCTCGCCGGCGGCGAGAAGAAGAAGAGAGGAGGCAAGAGGAAGCGGGGATCGGGGGAGATGGGCGCGCGTGCTATGCCGCTCCACTCCCCCCCTACTTATAGCCTTGGAGGCTGAGAAGCCGAGGGGGCGGGCGTGGGATTAACTGCGCTCGGAGCCCCACGCCGCCCCACGATTTACCCCACGAAGTTACTGCGCGCAGTAACAGCGTGGGAAGCCCAACCGTTCGCACAGCCGCAGTGGATCCGTTCGCGTGCCGAGGCGCGGTAGTGGCGGGCCCCGCCTGACAGCCCGTCCCGTCGAGCGCGTGGGCCAGCAGACTGTCCCCGCCGCGTGGCGCCACGCGATAGGGCCGCGGCGGGCGACAGTAGGGAAGCTTATCAGGCACGCCGCCTGGTCTCCCGCCACGACTTTTGAGCTCTCCACAGAGCAAGACGGCCCTCTACGAATCCGACTTCGAATAGTCGGCCCAGAGGAAGACGGAAAGCGAAGCCCAGATTCCACCACCGGAAGAATGAACCTGTTGAGGCCCCCCAGCGAGTCACTCTCGG
>NW_025237959.1:0-4443 GCF_018294505.1 Triticum aestivum
TCCAGTTGTGCAGCGCCCAAGGGTAAGGCGCCACACACCACAGTGCAGCGCCTTGCCCTTAGGCGCTGCACGGCTTGACATCCTAGTCCAGAGAGCAACAGAAGCGTTCTAGTAGGTTTTCGGTCCAAAAATTTGCTAAGTCAGTCTGCAGCGCCCAAGAGAGAGGCGCTGCACTGTACTTAGCAATTTTTTGGGTCGAAAAGCTACTGGAACGCTTCTGTTGCTCTCTAGACTGGCATGTCCAGACGTGCAGCGCCTAAGGGAGAGGCGCTGCACTGTGGTGTGTGGCACCTCTCCCATTGGCGCTGCACACCTAGACATGCCAGTCCAGAGAGCAACAGAAGCGTTCCAGTAGCTTTTGCGCCCAAAAATTTGCTAAGTCAGTATGCAGCGCCTTACCCTTAGGCGCTGCACTATCTGCTGTTTTCAAATACAAAGTGCTTTTTATGTTTTGTGATTCACATAGATGGCACATAATCATATCCAAATCACATGTAGTAGTCCAAAACACAGAAAGAAGACATAGCACATATAGTAGTCCAAATCACATACTCATACACACATAACAATAGAGTAGTCCAATCACATAGTCATACACAAACATTGAGCCAAAAGACATAGTCATTTACGTCTCATAGCACATAGTAGCACACATTTTGGTTCATAAGAAGGTCACGGTCCTTGTCCCTTCTTCTTCCTCTCTTCTTCTTCTTCTTCTCCCTCCTCCGACCACCAAGGGAGCTCACCTTCCCCCTCCGTGTCCTCCACCCCCTTCATTGTTTCCATACCTATGGAAATGGCAATATAATAGTTAGTCACACAATGCAAAATGACAACACAAGCATTGAGCCAAAAGAACAAGATCATAGTAAGTCACATACGGCAATGGTCCATTGAGCCAACTGAACATTCCTCCACCACAGCCGCCGCCAAGGCCAAGATCACCACCACGGCCTCTACCACCACCACGGCCTCTACCACCACCACGGCCTAGACCACCACCACGGCCTCTACCACCACCACGGCCTAGACCACCACCACGGCCAAGACCATCACCACGGCCTCTCCCACCACCACGGCCAAGACCCTCACCACGGCCAAGACCATCACCACGGCCTAGGCCATTACCACGGCCAAGACCATCCCCATGGCCTAGGCCATCACCACGGCCTAGGCCATCACCACGGCCTCTACCACCACCACGGCCTCTACCACCACAACGGCCTCTTCTAAGACCTAGTTGACTCCCTCTTTGTTGCCTAGTTCCTCGTTGGCTTGTTTGACTTGGTTGGCTACTCCTTGGTTGACTTGGTTGGCTATCATTTGCTTGGCTTGTGCTTGCATCATTTTTCTTTGATCTTTTTCTTGGTTTGGGACAAGTTCTTGTGTTGTGTCCCCGATGACTGCAGTCCCCACAACGGGTTTGCTCACGAGGCTCTTGGAATTGGCCGGTGTCGTATTCTCCACCGCCACCACGGCCCCATCCGTCCATGTCACCTCTAAGACGCTTTGTCTTACGTCTTCCCCGTCTAACGACCTTCAATTCCGGGTCTGGCCATAGTTGAACTCCATGCTACTCCGGCCATTGTGATTGGTCCAAGTATGGCTGAAACCGGGGAGCCCATGTATTCTTTACCGTCATGATTGAGAACTCGGACTCCCTCACGGTAAGAGGGTGATTGACGTCCACATTCCTAACACGGGACGCATTTAACAAGTGCGAGCATGGGAGATGAAGCAACGATGGCCTCATGCAGCTGCAATCACACCGTGTTAGGGAGACCTTGAAAGCGCGACCTCCGTGTTGGTGGCCATCGTCTGTGGTTCCTCCAGGCTCTTTCACTTCATACTTCCACTCGTTGTCGTCATATAGTACAGCTTCTTGGGAGTCTGCCTTTCGTGATTGAAATTTCAACCATTCTTCAACCTTTGGTGGGAAATAGTACTTGTGCTTATCCTTGTTCTCACCAGCAATCTGCTTATCCGTCTCCATTGAGTACTTTAAAAAGTATCCATTCATCTTGTCAAATGTGTATTGAACTATTGCCGTCACGGGTAATGCACGTACACCCTTGAGCACCTTATTGAAGCATTCTGCCATATTGCTTGTCATTTGACCGTACCTCCGGCCATCTTCATCGAAAGCACGTGCCCACATATTCCTTTCGACAATGTTCTTATTGAGAAATTCAAGACCACCGGGGTCAAGTTTCTTGTGTCTGAGCAATGCATTGAACAATGTGGCAAACCGCTTGTTGGTGAAAGCGAGACAACAACCTTGAAGATCATCGGCCAACTCCTTGATACCACATGCCCTATAGAAGTTTGCACAAAAGTGCCTCATGCACCATCGATGGTGCAACTTTGTATGTCCGGGAATGTCAACCACCACCGCGTTTAGAATTCCTGGATGGCGATCCGATATGACACAAATTTCCCTTTCAGCCGGTAATACCCTTGTTCTCAATTGACGCAAGAACCACTCCCAGTTATCATTGTTCTCCACCTCAACCAAAGCGAAAGCCAAAGGCAACACCCGGTTATTGGCATCACTTGCTATTGCAACCAATAAAGTGCCCTTGTATTGTCCGGTCAAGAACGTGCCATCAATGTCGATGACGGGCCGACAATGCTCAAAAGCCCTCACGCATTCCTCAAAGGCCCAAAATGCATGGCCAAATACTCAGATGGTCCTCCCGTTATGAATCAATGTTTGGTGCCCATGAGGCTCAACCACGTAAACCATGCCTGGGTTTGTGGCGGCCATAGCTAACAACAACCTAGGGAGTCGGTTGTATGCTTTCTCCCAATTGCCATACAGCATCTTGAATGCGGCTTGCATCGCCTTCCATGCCTTGCCGTACTTCACCTTGTAATGAAAGATGGCTTTCACAAGGTCAATGACACTCTTGATGCTCATTATTGGAAGTGTGGATATTTGGTTGGATAACCTGTAAGCAATGAACTCGGACGTGAGTTGTCTGTGTTGTTGGTACACAAGCTCGCCATCCGCATTCTTGTGCCGGCACATGTGAGTTGGTAGACAACTCACTATGCGCCAAGTGGGACCTCCTTTCCATGGCCTCGCACGCACAATCCATGGACATCTTGGCACTTCACATTTGACCGTGTAACACACATTGACATCCGAGTTGGCCACTTTATGTGGACGATAATGTGTAACTGAATAGTTGTCAAGCCACATCTTCAATTCCAAGAAGGATTCAAACTCACAACCGGGATATATCCCGTTCTTGCCGTCTTCCAAATCACGGTGAGAACTTGGCCTAGCTCCAAGAGATATGCATTTGCCACCATCCACAACGGCTTCATCCGCGAGACTAAGATCCTTGAACAATGGTGTCTTATGATCCTTCCCGAATACCTTCTTGAATGCTTGGGCCTCCTTTGGCGTGAACCCCTCCTCATCAACTTCTTCACCGGGACCATCGTCATCCGAGTCCGATGCATATGCACGGGAAAAAGGGATGGATTGGTCCATTGTCTCTTGCACATGATATTGGTCGAGATCACCCACATTGTTGTCATGGAGATCAACTTCGTTGTCATCCTCCTCGTACTCATCATTCTCCTCTTCAAAAGCTTCATTTTGGTTGTTTGGAGTCGGGCTCAATGTTGGCCAATCTTGTTGCATGAAATGAGGTTCACTCATTTGATCTTGCTTAATGGGTGGGGGAGTGCTAGCAACCAATGGGGAGGGGTTCCGATTCAAGTCCAAATTCAAAGTAGACTCAACCTTCTTGGAGGCAAATAACTCAAGAGCCTTGTCTAGAGATTCGGCAACCGTCTCCTTGTATGCAACCCAACGTTGCTCGGAGTTCACACGCATTGTCTTCCAACGGATGTGCATTCCAAAACCAACATTATGCATTCCCTCGAACTCAACAATGTCACTTGGGTCCATCCAATTCAAATCCTTCCTCACTTGGTCCAAGAGCTCCGCATAGCTAGGACTACTCTCAAACACCATGTCAAGCTCATCCGGGTCCGGCTCAACATTGCCTTTCAGAAAGGCCTCTTTATCCACATGATGAACATAAACACATGTTCTCCCCATCCCTACAATAATCAAAAACACACATATATCAAGTAAGTACTTAACAAAAATATTTGCACAAAATACATATGCCATAACATATATATGAATTAATAACCAAAACCCCCACTTAACAATAACCACAATCCTAACCATAGGATAACCCTAACACCAACATCAAACACACATAACCCTAACCCTAGCATACTATGAAAGCCTAACCATACCAAATTAGCAAAGAAACATAACATCATTCAACACAAATTTGCAAATCCAAGCCAAAGCTAGGGTTTCCCCAAAGTAGCAAGATTTGAGCAAATGTGACAATTCCTATGGATGAAAACGAGGGGATCGGAGGAGATTACCTTAAGGGAGGGGTTGGCTTC
>NW_025237960.1:0-4442 GCF_018294505.1 Triticum aestivum
CTACTTACCTATCAAAAAAAGGTAATTTAACCACTTAATTTGGATGAATCTATGGTGCAAATGAGGTGAGGAGGAGGAGGCAGCCGAGACAAGCTTGGAGGAGGAGGTGGAGAGAATGAAGTGGGGAAAGTGAGTGGGTAGGTGGGCTGTCCAAAATATCTTGTTGGTCCCAGGTTACTAATGGCGCCCCACCTGCAAATGCAACATTAGTAACCCTGGTTACTAATGACGCACCTGCTGCTAGTGCGCCATTAGAAGTTTTGCAAAAAAATAAAAAATAAAGTATATATTCTAATGGCGCACCATGGCACAGTGCGCCATTACTAGTTTAAACTAGTAATGGCGCACTAGGCTAGGGTGCGCCATTAGTAGTTTTGCAAAAAAAGAATAAAAAAACAACAGTAGTGGCGCACTATGTGGCCGGTGCGCCATTACTAGTTAGCACTAGTAATGGTGCACCTTGCCATGATGCACCATTAGTATGTTTGGAAAAATAAGAAAAAAAATTACTAGTGGCGCACCGTGTGCCTGGTGCGCCATTAGTGTCTTCCACACTAATGGCGCACCTGCACATGATGCGCCACTGCTATATAGTAGTGGCGCACCACATGACAGGTGCGCCATTAGTGGCCATTCCATCTATAACCCTTTTCCTAGTAGTATCCCGGTTGGAGCGCTGCTTGGTAGCTTCAATGTCCCATTCCCGGCATTCTCAGGAGATAGTTGGATCTCCCTCCATCTCTGCAATCACTCTCTTCCACTCCTTCGCACGCTCTACCCAACACTTTTGATCATCGTAGATCCGTTCCGCCCTCTCGTGCCACCGCACTTCCCTCGTCTCCTGTAGGAACTCGTCTGAAAAAGCGGTCACCGGCAGCAAAAGCTCGGGGCAGGCCTCGTACACGTACGGAAGTGGCAAGCCGGACAGGTCGTGTTGGAGATGAAGGGGCGATGGTTGCGCAACTGTTGCAGACCTAAACATATGGATGAAATAAATAAAATATATATATCAAGATGTGTCAAATGCAAAATCGTATCATATCATATTTACTCCAACCAAATCCAGTACTTTCATCATATTCACATGCTTACTAAAAAACTAAGAACTAAGAACTAAGAACTACAACTACAATCATACATCCTAAATACAATACAATACATATCAAAGAATTGCATAAGCATATCAAAAGAATTGCATAAGCATATCAAAAGATATCGATGCATAACAAAGGTTCATCACATCCAAAAAAACCTATGAGTTCAATCTTTGAATAATCATATATCTAGATTATTATGAACATGAACTAAATAAAATACATATATCAAAAACAAAAACCATGAACTAGGGTTCATCTTGAGGGATTAACCATGTTTACTTCAACAAAATCCACGACTTGCATCATATAAGATCCACATGCATCCTATATCAAAACAAATATTTCCAATATTCATCATATATAAAAAAAATAACACAAAAAATTATGAACTAGGTTCGTCTTGAGGGTTCAACATTTGTTCTCCAACTATATCCACTACTTGCATCATAGCATATCAACATGCATGATCATATCACAATATATTCCTCCAACATGCATCATATAAAAAAATTCCTCCAAAAATAATATGAACTAGGGTTGATCTTCACATAATCATACCAACTAGTGACTAGAGTTCGTATCTAACACATTATAACATTGATAATCAACCTAAATCAATCCTAGGGTTCAAAATATTTAAATCTAGTTCAAGAAGGGGGGTGATTTGAATCAAATAATGCGACAAATCGGAAGCTATTTGACTAACACTAATTGGAGGGATTGAAGGAGCTTACTTTTCTTTCTTCGGGGCCATCTCGATCCGCAAAAATGATGAAGAAACGACGAAGATCTGAGGGGGGGAGTGGAGGAGAAGAGAGAGGGGCGAGAGGAGGAAGAACTCCTCTGTTCTTGGGCGGGTGGTTGGGGGAGAAGGGGAGGGGTGGGGCGGCCGACGGCTTATAACTGCCCGCACCCTACCGCCAGGTATCCCGGCGGTAGGATCAGATAGGCTAGCGCCATGACCGGCGGCGGTAGGGTGGGACGGAGGCCGTTAACGTTGCTGACGTGGATAAGTTTCCTACCGCCGCAGTGTCTGGCGGTAGCCTAGGTAATCCTACCGTCGGGCGTCCTGGCGGTAGCAAAAAGGGTCAAATGTCGATTTTTTTCAAAGTGGGGTCAAATCCCGATTTTGTTTGACAAAAGGGTCAAAACACGAAAATTGGCCCCACGACGGGGGGAGCTCATATCATTGGCGTGAGCTCATATCATTGGCGTGTCAGTATGATCCTCTTGTCGGATACTACGGCTTTACCGCGTACGTACTCCTACCGTTGAGAGCTGGCTGGTTGCGGACCCTCTGGAACGAATAGGTCGACAGGTCCCTCTCCCTTGGTAGTAGGCCCGAATTATAGGCACGTGCCGTTGTTGGTCTAGTCCCGGCTACACCGTCAATGTATCAGTTAGCGTGATCGCGTCGCGTCGGAATATGTTTTTCCGGGCTCCATTCGCGGCTAGATGAGGCTTTTGCCTTCGTCTAGGAGCCAGCAGGGTGGGGATCCCCGGATCTCGTTGAGGTCGCGGGCTATAGTGACTGGAGGTTCATCAGCACTGGCCGTTTGGGTCCTCAGATGGGCGTTGGATGCACGGAGACTGTTGAGTAACGTGATTGTATTTGGAAACATAGGTTAGACTAGGAAATATTCTTGCTTTCCTTTTACTCCAAGTAGATCATGTACTCCTATATATGTGCCCACGAGGCTCAAGCAATACATTAAACTATTCCACCAACCCTCTCTCTCCCTTCAACATGGTATCTATTGCAAGTCGATCCTAAACCCTAGCCACCGCTGCTTCCGCACCTGCGCGCCGCCCCCGGGGCTGTCAGCCTCCATGACCGCCGCTGGGGGCTGCGCCGCCCGTACCTAGGGTTCGTCCACCAGTCGTGTTGATCGGCGTTTTTCTTTTTGGTTTTCTGATCTATGCTTGATCGGTTTGCGTCGCCCGCCACCGCCGTCGACACCGAGCGCCTCTACTTTGACCCCGACGCGACCAGCCGGCCTTTCCTCCGACCCGGCAGCCACGCGTGCCGAGGCGGCCCGTCAGGGCCAGCCGTCGTCCGCGCGTCGGTCCGCCCGTCACCGCCCTGCTCCGACCGCGACACCTGCATCGCCCCGACCCAGCGGCCACGCGCCATGTGATGGCCAATCATAATCGTCGCTCGCGTGCCGGCCCCCCATCGATCCAGATCACCCGCCTCCGCCGCGTCTTCACGGCGGCCCGACGGTCTACCTCGCCGGCCTCGTCCTCGGTTGCCTCGGGACGGCTGCGTCAGGCTTGTCGGCTGCCTCAACTCGGGCGCCGCTGCTCCGTTGGTCGCTCGGGCCTCACTGCCCGGGCGCCCGTGTTGCTTTGGCAGCCCGGGTGCCGGTGCTGACAAGTTCGTCCGCATGATGTCTCACGCCGGCCGTCGTCGCCGACTTCATCTCGGACTCCGCCGCCACCACACCTCCACCGAGCGGCGTCCCGACCTCGCGTGCGATCGGCTTGATCACCCGCTCGCCTCGGCGATCCGCCTCATCTACGCCGCGCAACCGACCTGGCCCGTTGGTTACGCGCGCCTCCGCAGGTCCCGTGAAGATCGTCCCCGAGTTCAGCGCGGCTCTCCACCGATCGAGCATTGGGCTGCCACCGTGTCGCCCCGTCAGGCCGCAACACCGCCGCCCCGTGGTTCTCCTCGCGGCTGCATCGACCCGTGCATCGCCGCTGTGTCGCCCCTTCGGACTGTAGTGTCGCGATACGCGGTCCCCGCCGCCGCCCCGAGGCCATCCCCGCGGCTGCACCGACTCACGAACCGCCGTTGCGTCGCCCCTTCGGGCCCCAACATTGCGGACCGCGGTCCCCGCTGCCACCCCGAGGTCTTCCCACCGTTGCCCCGACCCTCCTGCCGCCGCTACGTCACCCCTTCGGGTCGTAGCGCCGCGGCCCGCGATCCACTCTGTCGTCACCGCGCGTCGACCTCCTATGGTATGCGCCACGCCGTCTCCCTTGGCGCGGAAACGCCACCGTCCACGCCGGTCTTTGTCACGCTGTCAGGGTTCTTCGCCTACTTCGAGCACCGCCACCGCACTCCTAACCTAGCTGTCGCCGCTGCCGTCAGGCCGCCGCCGCCGTCAGGCCTCCGCCGCCGCTACCTTCGTAGCCGCCGCGCCGCCCGTCCACCCCCTTCGGTCTTCGTCCAAGCACCAGCCCGTCGCCAGCGTCACCGTCATCTAACCTGACCACTTCGTCTACTTCGACCACCGTTGGTGACATCGGCCCCGCGCCGATGGGCACCGCAATCATCGTCGAGTTCTTCTCTGCTGGCCCTCCGACTTCTCCGACATGGCATACAGCTCGTGCAGGTCC
>NW_025237961.1:0-4442 GCF_018294505.1 Triticum aestivum
AATTAAATAAAATACCTAGGCAACTCCAAAAATCACCAAACTACTCCTGGTCCATAGTTGGATTATTTCCAACATGAAACATTTTAGTTTGGAGATATTTGAGCATTTAAATATTTTATATTATTTTAAATGCCCAAATTCAAATAACTATGATTTAATTCAAAAACCCTAGGATGGCCTAGGAAAATGTGCACCACTTTTGGCAGAGGTTCTGAACCAAGGCAAAAATGATGGGCATTTTAGAAGGGCATTTCAGGTTCATTGAAAAATTATTTTAGTAACCCTAGTTGGTTTCAGAGGGAACTGGGGGTTCTGTCATCCCCATTTCAAGTTTCTGATGAAAGAGTAAACATGATGCAACACTCTAATGCATGACTAGCTAGGGTGTGACAACTCACCCCCACTCAAAAGAATCTCGTCCCGAGATTTGGGTTCCTCCGAGAAGAAGGCGGGATATTCAAATCGAAGACGATCCTCCCTTTCCCAAGTTGCTTCATCTTCAGAATGATGCGACCATTGAACCTTGAGAAACTTGATATTATGACGTCGCGTGGTACGTTCAGCTTGATCGAGGATACGAATGGGGTACTCTCGATATGTAAGATCATCTTGGAGATCAAGCGTTTCGTGGTCCACTTCACGGATAGGATCCGAGAAGCAACGCCTGAGTTGAGAGACGTGGAAGACATCGTGAACTCTGGAGAGGTGCGGAGGTAGTTCCAATTGGTAGGCAACTTCTCCTCGCTTGGCAAGAATGCGAAAAGGTCCGATGTAACGAGGAGCCAATTTGCCTTTGATACCGAAACGATGGGTTCCCTTCAGAGGGGTGACCCAAAGATAAGCCTTCTCGTCAACCTCGAAAGTCATAGCCTTATGTTTCCGGTCATATTGACTCTTTTGACGAGATTGGGCTGTTTTCAACTTTTCACGAACGATACGAACTTGTTCTTCTGCTTCCTGAATCATATCCGGGCCAAAGAATTGTCTTTCCCCGGTTTCTGACCAGTTAAGGGGTGTTCGACATCGCCGTCCATAGAGAACTTCAAAAGGGGCTTTACCCAAGCTAGATTGATAGCTATTGTTGTAAGCGAATTCGGCAAATGGAAGGCACTTCTCCCAGTCCATTCCGAAAGAGATAACGGAGGCTCGAAGCATGTCTTCTAGAATTTGGTTGACGCGTTCCACTTGACCACTTGACTGAGGGTGGAAAGCGGTGCTAAAGGAGAGACGGGTTCCCATAGCATTTTGGAAACTTTCCCAAAATCGAGAGGTGAAAAGACTTCCTCGATCCGAATTGATTTCCAAAGGAACACCATGGAGGGATACTATTCGGGAGATGTATAAGTCTGCCAGCTGACTAGCGGTTATACTCTCACGAACAGGTAAGAAATGAGCTACTTTGGAAAGACGATCGACAACGACGAAAATAGCATTATTCCCTCTCTTGGTCCTGGGAAAACCGGTAATAAAATCCATACTAATTTTATCCCATTTCCATTCAGGAATAGCTAAGGGTTGAAGGGTGCCAGCAGGCCGTTGATGCTCTGCTTTTACACGACGACAGACGTCGCAATTAGCAATATACTGAGCGATTTCTCTCTTCATCCTAGTCCACCAGAACCTCTGGCGTAGGTCCTGATACATCTTAGTACTACCGGGATGAATGGTGAGAGGAGATTCATGAGCTTCCTTAAGGATTAATCGCCTTAGGTTGCGCACCTTGGGAACCACTAGTCGATTCCCGAAGTATACGACTCCTTGATCATTAATGGAGAAACAATTCGCAATTCCTTTTTGAATGTTCCTCTTGATGCGGGAAATTCCCGGATCTACCTTCTGTGCTTTGATAATTTGATCCGTAAGGGTAGGTTTTGCCACCAAGGTGGAGAGAAAACCTTGAGGTACAATGTGAAGGTTAAGTTTCCGAAATTCCTCATGGAGAAGCGGTTGACTTTGTTGTAACATCAGGTTGTTACAATAAGATTTACGACTTAGCGCATCAGCCATGACGTTGGCTTTCCCTGGGGTGTAGGTTATTCCTAAGTCGAAGTCTGTGATCAATTCAACCCAACGTCTTTGCCTGAGATTCAGATCCGGTTGGGTGAAGATGTACTTCAGGCTTTGGTGATCAGTGAATATTTCGCAACGATTACCGAGGAGGTAATGTCGCCAGGTTTAAGTGCATAGACTACGGCTGCAAGCTCTAGATCATGAGTAGGATAATTCTCCTCATGTGGGTGCAATTGCCGTGAAGCGTAAGCAATTACGTGTCGATCTTGCATGAGAATGCAACCTAGTCCTTGTCGCGAGGCGTCGCAGTAGATAACAAAGTCCTTGGAGAAGTCTGGCGGTACCAGCACGGGAGCAGAGGTCAGGCGTCTTTTCAGTTCCTGAAAGCTGTGCTCACATTGTGGAGTCCATTCGAACTTCTTATCTTTCTTGAGGAGTTCGGTTAGAGGTTTAGCAACTTTGGAGAAGTTCTCGACAAAGCGACGACAATAGCTCGCTAAGCCCAGAAAACTCCGAACTTGCTTGACCGATTCGGGTGGAGTCCAATCAAGGACGGCTTGAACTCGCTCAGGGTTAACCGCAATACCTTTACCAGATATTACATGACCCAGATAGGTCACTTCTGACAACCAGAATTCACATTTAGAGAATTTGGCATAAAGGCGATGCTCTCGAAGTTTCTTCAACACTAGCCTTAGATGTTCGGCATGTTCTTCCTCGTTCTTGGAGTAGATGAGTATATCATCGAGATAAACTACGACGAATTTATCCAAATACTCCATGAAGATTGAGTTCATTAACCGAGAAAAGGTGGCTGGAGCGTTGGTTAAACCGAAGGACATGACGGTGTACTCGTATTGGCCATAACGAGTAACAAAGGCCGTTTTAGGAATGTCCCCGTTTCTGATTTTGATTTGATGGTAGCCCAACCTCAAATCCATCTTGGAGAAGACTGAGGATCCAGCGAGCTGATCATACAGGTCGTTGATCCTGGGAAGTGGATATTTGTTTTTGATTGTGACCAAATTGACAGGTCGGTAATCTACAACCATCCAGTCCGTACCATCTTTCTTCTTGACGAATAGGACGGGGCAAGCCCACGGAGATGAGCTAGGTCGGATGAAACCCTTTTTCAAGGATTCATCAAGTTGTTTCTTAAGCTCGGCTAATTCTAGGGGTGCCATCTTATAAGGTCTTCTAGCAATCGGAACGGTTCCTGGAATGAGGTCTATTACAAACTCAACATCCCTGTCAGGTGCGACACCTGGCAATTCCTCTGGAAAGACATCCGGGAAGTCACGGACTACCGGAACGTCCTCAAGGTCTGGCAAAGGGCTGGCGTTAAGAGAATATAATTGTCGCTTAGCTATTCGGGTCAAGACATTGACTATCTTCCCCGAAGGATGGGTGAGTTGAACAGTCCTAGAGAAGCAATCAATTTTGGCTTGATGAGCTGACATCCAGTCCATACCCAAAATGATATTAATATCTGAAGATTTAAGGGCTATCAAGGACGCGAGGAAAACAAGTCTGTCGACTTGGATTTCATTTCCATAACTTACCCTAGAGGTCTGCCATCTAGACCCAGGGGTAGAGATTTCCATAGTGGATGGCAAGTCACAGAATGCAACGTTATGCAAACGAGCATAATTTTCGGATATAAAAGAATGAGAGGCTCCTGTATCGAAAAGAACAGATGCCGGGTGGCAATTAACAAGAAGCGTACCGAGAACGACGTTGGGATCCTCTTGAGCTTCTTCGGCAGAGATACAGTTGACATGGCCACGTGGAGCGGTGACCGGTTTAGCATGAAACACCTTTCCTGTCGGCTTGCCACGGCCAACAGCTTTAGCAGATTGATTGGGGTTGGTCTGGGGACACTCATGCATATAGTGACCAGATTCCCCACACTTGAAACAAGTCACGGAACTGGTACGTGGAGGAGCATTATTGGTTGGACCCCCATAGGGCTTGGCTGGAGCAGACTGTTGAACGGGGCGAGGCGCCTGGAAAGATGGCCTCGGTGTGAACCTGGGTGGCAGGGCGGTATTGGGTACCCACACGCGGCGCTTCTGAGGACCAGCACCGGATGAGGAACCCGTGTCACGTCCATGCTTGCGTGTTGCGTCATAGTCAGTCTGACCAGTTTCAGCACTGATGGCTTTGTTGACAAGTTTCGAAAAGGATGTGCACTCATGCAGACGGAGGTCGCGGCGAAGCTCAGGACTAAGGCCCTTGCGGAACCTTGCTTGCTTCTTGGCGTCAGTAGAAACTTCCTCGGTTGCATATCGTGCAAGATTACCAAACTCCCTGCTATAGACATCCACAGAAAGTCGGCCTTGGGTGAAATTGCAAAATTCTTCACGCTTACGGTCCATGAGACCCTCCGGAATGTGATGTTCACGGAAAGCCTCGCTGAATTCAGCCCAAGT
>NW_025237962.1:0-4442 GCF_018294505.1 Triticum aestivum
TGTGCACCGTTGCTACAGTTCGTCGCTTCTAAGCACCACGTGATGATCGGGTGTGATGGATTCTTACGTTCACATACAACGGGTGTAAGACAGTTTTACACAGCGAAAACACTTAGGGTTAACTTGACGAGCCTAGCATGTACAGACATGGCCTCGGAACACGGAGACCGAAAGGTCGAGCATGAGTCGTATAGCAGATACGATCAACATGAAGATGTTCACCGATGATGACTAGTCCGTCTCACGTGATGATCGGACACGGCCTAGTTGACTCGGATCATGTAATCACTTAGATGACCAGAGGGATGTCTATCTGAGTGGGAGTTCATAAGATGAACTTAATTATCCTGAACATAGTCAAAAGACCTTTTGCAAATTATGTCGTAGCTCGCGCTATAGTTCTACTGTTTTAGATATGTTCCTAGAGAAAATATAGTTGAAAGTTGACAGTAGCGATTATGCGATCAGTAGAAAGCTTATGTCCTTAATGCACCGCTTAGTGTGCTGAACCCCAAACATCGTTTGTGGATGTTTCGAACATCGAACATACACGTTTTGATAACTACGTGATAGTTCAGTTAAATGGTTTAAGTAGAGGCACCAAAGACGTTTTCGAAACGTCACGGAACATATGAGATGTTCCGAGGGCTGAAATTGGGATTTCAGGCTCGTGCCCACGTCAAGAGGTATAAGACCTCCGACGATTTTCTTAGCCTGCAAACTAAGGAGAGAAGCTCAATTGTTGAGCTTGTGCTCAGTGTTGGAAATATGCCCTAGAGGCAATAATAAATTGATTATTATTATATTTTCTTGTTCATGATAATCGTTTATTATCCATGCTAGAATTGTATTGATAGGAAACTCAGATACATGTGTGGATACATAGACAACACCATGTCCCTAGTAAGCCTCTAGTTGGCTAGCTCGTTAATCAATAGATGGTTACGGTTTCCTGACCATGGACATTGGATGTCGTTGATAACGGGATCACGTCATTAGGAGAATGATGTGATGGACAAGACCCAATCCTAAGCCTAGCACAAGATCATGTAGTTCGTATGCTAAAGCTTTTCTAATGTCAAGTATCATTTCCTTAGACCATGAGATTGTGCAACTCCCAGATACCGTAGGAGTGCTTTGGGTGTGCCAAACGTCACAACGTAACTGGGTGGCTATAAAGATACACTACGGGTATCTCTGAAAGTGTCTGTTGGGTTGGCACGAATCGAGATTGGGATTTTGTCACTCCGTGTAAACGGAGAGGTATCTCTGGGCCCACTCGGTAGGACATCATCATAATGTGCACAATGTGACCAAGGGGTTGATCACGGGATGATGTGTTACGGAACGAGTAAAGAGACTTGCCGATAACGAGATTGAACAAGGTATCGGTATACCGACGATCGAATCTCGGGCAAGTACCATACCGCTAGACAAAGGGAATTGTATACGGGATCGATTGAGTCCTTGACATCGTGGTTCATCCGATGAGATCATCGTGGAACATGTGGGAGCCAACATGGGTATCCAGATCCCGCTGTTGGTTATTGACCGGAGAACGTCTCGGTCATGTCTGCATATCTCCCGAACCCGTAGGGTCTACACACTTAAGGTTCGATGACGCTAGGGTTATAAAGGAAGCTTGTATGTGGTTACCGAATGTTGTTCGGAGTCCCGGATGAGATCCCGGACGTCACGAGGAGTTCCGGAATGGTCCGGAGGTAAAGATTTATATATAGGAAGTCCTGTTTCGGCCATCGGGACAAGTTTCGGGGTCATCGGTATTGTACCGGGACCACCGGAAGGGTCCCGGGGGCCCACCGGGTGGGGCCACCTGCCCCGGGGGGGCACATGGGCTGTAGGGGGTGCGCCTTGGCCTACATGGGCCAAGGGCACCAGCCCCTAGAGGCCCATGCGCCAAGATATAGGAAAAAGGGGAGAGTCCTAAAGGGGGAAGGCACCTCCGAGGTGCCTTGGGGAGGATGGACTCCTCCCCCTCCTTAGCCGCACCCCTTCCTTGGAGGAGGGGGCAAGGCTGCGCCTCCCCCCTCTCCCCTGCCCCTATATATAGTGGAGGGGAGGGAGGGCATCCATACCTGAGCCCTTGGCGCCTCCCTCCCTCCCGTGACACCTCCTCCTCTCCCGTAGGTGCTTGGCGAAGCCCTGCAGGATTGCCACGCCCCTCCATCACCACCACGCCGTTATGCTGCTGCTGGATGGAGTCTTCCTCAACCTCTCCCTCTCTCCTTGCTGGATCAAGGCGTGGGAGACATCGTCGAGCTGTACGTGTGTTGAACGCGGAGGTGCCGTCCGTTCGGCACTAGGATCATCGGTGATCTGAATCACGACGAGTACGACTCCATCAACCCCGTTCACTTGAACGCTTCCGCTTAGCGATCTACAAGGGTATGTAGATGCACTCTCTTTCTACTCGTTGCTGGTCTCTCCATAGATAGATCTTGGTGATTCGTAGGAAAATTTTGAATTTCTGCTACGTTCCCCAACAGTGGCATCATGAGCTAGGTCTATTGCGTAGATTCTTTGCACGAGTAGAACACAAAGTAGTTGTGGGCGTCGATATTGTTCAATATGCTTGCCGTTACTAGTCTTATCTTGATTCGGCGGCATCGTGGGATGAAGCGGCCCGGACCAACCTTACACGTACGCTTACGTGAGACCGGTTCTACCGACAAACATGCACTAGTTGCATAAGGTGGCTGGCGGGTGTCTGTCTCTCCCACTTTAGTCGGATCGGATTCGATGAAAAGGGTCCTTATGAAGGGTAAATAGCAATTGGCATATCACGTTGTGGTTCATGCGTAGGTAAGAAACGTTCTTGCTAGAAACCCATAGCAGCCACGTAAAACATGCAAACAACAATTAGAGGACGTCTAACTTGTTTTTGCAGGGTATGCTATGTGATGTGATATGGCCAAAAAGGATGTGATGAATGATATATGTGATGTATGAGATTGATCATGTTCTTGTAACAGGAATCACGACTTGCATGTCGATGAGTATGACAACCGGCAGGAGCCATAGGAGTTGTCTTTATTTATTTGTGACCTGCGTGTCAACTTAAACGTCATGTAATTACTTTACTTTATTGCTAACCGTTAGCCATAGTAGTAGAAGTAATAGTTGGCGAGGCAACTTCATGAAGACACGATGATGGAGATCATGGTGTCGTGCCGGTGACGATGATGATCATGGAGCCCCGAAGATGGAGATCAAAAGGAGCAAAGTGATGATGGCCATATCATGTCACTATTTGATTGCATGTGATGTTTATCATATTTATACATCTTATTTGCTTAGAACGACGGTAGTAAATAAGATGATCCCTTACAACAATTTCAAGAAGTGTTCTCCCCTAACTGTGCACCGTTGCGACAGTTCGCTGTTTCAAAACATCACGTGATGATCGGGTGTTTTATTCAGACGTTCAAATACAACGGGTGTTGACGAGCCTAGCATGTACAGACATGGCCTCGGAACACATGCAAAACACTTAGGGTTAACTTGACGAGCCTAGCATGTACAGACATGGCCTCGGAACACGGAGACCGAAAGGTCGAACATGAGTCGTATAGAAGATACGATCAACATGAAGATGTTCACCGATGATGACTAGTCCGTCTCACGTGATGATCGGACATGGCCTAGTTTGACTCGGATCATGTAATCACTTAGATGACTAGAGGGATGTCTATCTGAGTGGGAGTTCATAAGATGAACTTAATTATCCTGAACATAGTCAAAAGGATTTTGCAAATTATGTTGTAGCTCACGCTATAGTTCTACTGTTTAGATATGTTCCTAGAGAAAAATTAGTTGAAAGTTGATAGTAGCAATTATGCGGACTAGGTCCGTAAACTGAGGATTGTCCTCATTGCTTCATAGAAAGCTTATGTCCTTAATGCACCGCTCAGTGTGCTGAACCCCAAACGTCGTTTGTACACGTTTTGATAACTACGTGATAGTTCAGTTAAACGGTTTAGAGTTGAGGCACCAAAGACATTTTTGAAACATCGCGAAACATATGAGATGTTTTGAGGGCTGAAATTGGGATTTCAGGCTCGTGCCTATGTCAAGAGGTATAAGACCTCCGATGACTTTCTTAACCTGCAAACTAAGGAGAAAAGCTCAATTGTTGAGCTTGTGCTCAGATTGTCTGAGTACAACAATCATTTGAATCAAGTGGGAGTTGATCTTCCAGATAAGACAGTGATGGTTCTCCAAAGTCATTGCCACCAAGCTGTTAGAGCTTCGTGATGAACTATAACATATCAGGGATAGATATGATGATCCTTGAGGTATTCGCGATGTTTGACACCGCGAAAGTAGAAATCAAGAAGGAGCATCAATTGTTGATGGTTGGTGAAACCACTAGTTTCAAGAAGGGCAAGGGCAAGAAGGGATACTTCATGAAACGGCAAATC
>NW_025237963.1:0-993 GCF_018294505.1 Triticum aestivum
TCTAAACAATTAGGCAAATGACCGAAAAACAACAAATGATGTTAGAACATGTTGGAAATTGATGATGTTGCTTTGAATGCTGCATACTAAACACAAAAGAAGTCGGAGTTCAAATAAGTTTAAAAAACATCGAAGTGCCCGTGTAACAGATGAGTTCTTGTCCGAAACCCTGATACTCCGAAAGAGTTTGTCCAATTTGTACATGACGTGCGTCAAGTTTTTGCCGTGACCCTCTCTACTCTTTCGCACATGCTATGTGGGTGAAATGATGATACCATGCCAAGTTTCAACATTTTCAGAATTCATTTTGTAGTGATTTCCAATTTCAGGGTCATTTAGCTCTCTAAACAATTAGGTAAATGACCGAAAAAAACTAATGATGTTAGAACATGTTGGAAATTGATGACATCACTTTGAATGTTGCATACTAAACACAACAGAAGTCCGGAGTTCAAATAAGTTTAAAAAATACTGAAGTGCCCGTGTAACAGATGAGTTCTCGTCCGAAACCCTGATACTCCGAAAGAGTTTGTCCAATTTGTACGTGACGTGCGTCAAGTTTTTGCCGTGACCCTCTCTACTCTTCCGCACATGCTATGCGCATGAAATGATTATAACATGCCAAGTTTCAACATTTTCAGAATTCATTTTGTAGTGATTTTCAATTTCACGGTCATTTAGCTCTCTAAAAAATTAGGTAAATGACCGAAAAACAACAAATGATGTCAGAACATGTTGGAAATTGATGACGTCGCTTTGAATGCTGCATACTGAACACAAAAGAAGTCCAGAGTTCAAATAAGTTTAAAAAAATTTGAAGTGCCCGTGTAACAGATGAGTTCTCATCCGAAACCCTGATACTCCGAAAGAGTTTGTCTAGTTTGTACATGATGTGCGTCCAGTTTTTGCCGTGACCCTCTCTACTCTTTCGCACATGCTATGCGGGTGAAATGATGATACCATGCCAAGTTTCAACATTTTCAGAATTCATTT
>NW_025237963.1:1003-4441 GCF_018294505.1 Triticum aestivum
TGCCCGTGTAACAGATGAGTTCTCGTCCGAAACCCTGATACTCCGAAAGAGTTTGTCCAGTTTGTACACGAAGTGCATCCAGTTTTTGCCGTGACCCTCTCTACTCTTTCGCACATGCTATGCGGGTGAAATGATGATACCATGCCAAGTTTCAACATTTTCAGAATTCATTTTGTAGTGATTTTCAATTTCACGGTCATTTAGCTCTCTAAACAATTAGGTAAATGACCGAAAAACAACAAATGATGTCACAACATGTTGGAAATTGATGACGTTGCTTTGAATGCTGCATACTGAACACAAAAGAAGTCGGAGTTCAAATAAGTTTAAAAACATCGAAGTGCCCGTGTAACAGATGAGTTCTCGTCCGAAACCCTGATACTCCGAAAGAGTTTGTCCAGTTTGTACATGAAGTGCGTCCAGTTTTTGCCGTGACTTTGACGCCCCCAATTCAATCGTACACTAATCATGCACGCAAATGTGTACGATCAAGATCAGGGACTCACGGGAAGATATCACAACACAACTCTACAAATAAAATAAGTCATACAAGCATCATAATACAAGCCAGGGGCCTCGAGGGCTCGAATACAAGTGCTCGATCATAGACGAGTCAGCGGAAGCAACAATATCTGAGTACAGACATAAGTTAAACAAGTTTGCCTTAAGAAGGCTAGCACAAACTGGGATACAGATCGAAAGAGGCGCAGGCCTCCTGCCTGGGATCCTCCTAACTACTCCTGGTCGTCGGCAGCGGGCTGCACGTAGTAGTAGGCACCTCCGGTGTAGTAGGGGTCGTCGTCGACGGTGGTGTCTGGCTCCTGGACTCCAGCATCTGGTTGCGACAACCAGAAAGAAAGGAAAAGGGGAAAAAGGGGGAGAAAGCAACCGTGAGTACTCATCCAAAGTACTCGCAAGCAAGGAACTACACTACATATGCATGGGTATATGTGTAAGGAGGCCATATCAGTGGACTGAACTGCAGAATGCCAGAATAAGAGGGGGATAGCTAATCCTGTCGAAGACTACGCTTCTGGCAGCCTCCACCTTACAGCATGTAGAAGAGGGTAGATTGAAGTCCTCCAAGTAGCATCTCCAAGTAGCGTATCCAGGTAGCATCTCCAAGCGCATCTCCAGTCGCATCGCATAGCATAATCCTACCCGGCAATCCTCTCCTCGTCGCCCTGCGGAAAAGCGATCACCGGGTTGTCTGTGGAACTTGGAAGAGTGTGTTTTATTAAGTATCCGGTTCTAGTTGTCATAAGGTCAAGGTGCAACTCCAAGTCGTCCTGTTACCGAAGATCACGGCTATTCGAATAGATTAACTTCCCTGCAGGGGTGCACCACATAACCCAACACGCTTGATCCCATTTGGCCGGACACACTTTCCTGGGTCATGCCCGGCCGCGGAAGATCAACACGTTGCAGCCCCACCTAGGCAAAACAGAGAGGCCAGCACGCCGGTCTAAACCTAAGCGCGCAGGGGTCTGGGCCCATCGCCCTGAGCACACCTGCACGTTGCGAGGGCGGCCGGAAGCAGACCTAGCCTAGTAGGCGTTCCAGTCCAATCCGGCGCGCGCCGCTCCGTCGCTGACGTCTGAAGTGCTTCGGCTGATACCACGACGCCGGGATACCCATAACTACTCCCACGTAGATGGTTAGTGCGTATAGGCTCGTAGCCGACTCAGATCAAATACCAAGATCTCGTTAAGCGTGTTAAGTATCCACGAACGCCGAACAGGGCCAGGCCCACCTGTCTCCTAGGTGGTCTCAACCTGCCCTGTCGCTCCGCCACAAAGTAACAGTCGGGGGCCGTCGGGAACCCAGGCCCACCTCTACGGGGATGGAGCCACCTGTCCTTTTAGCCCCCTCGTCAGAATCACTTGCGGGTACTCAATGAGCTGACCCGACTTTAGTCACCATCTGTATAGTATGTATAGTATATACCCGTGATCACCTCCCAAGTGATCACGGCCCGATAGTATAGCAAGGCAGACTGACAAGAATGTAGGGCCAATGATGATAAACTAGCATCCTATACTAAGCAGTTAGGATTGCAGGTAAGGTATCAACAGATGTAGCGACAATGTCAGGCTATGCATCAGAATAGGATTAACGAAAGCAGTAACATGCTACACTACTCTAATGCAAGCAGTATAAAGGAGAATAGGCGATATCTGGTGATCAAGGGGGGGGCTTGCCTGGTTGCTCTGGCAAGAGAGAGGGGTCGTCAACTCCGTAGTTGAACTGGTCAGCAGCAGCGTCGGTCTCGTAGTCTACCGGAGAGAAGAGGGGGAAGAAATAATGAATACAGAGCAAACAAAGCACCACAAAATATATCAAGGCAATACACGGTGTTCGGTGTGCCCTAACGCGGTAGTAGGTGATACCGGTGATGGGGAAAACATCCGGGCAAGTATTCCCGATGTTTTGCGTTTTCGGACAGATGGACCGGAGGGGGAAAGTTGTGAGTTCGATACGTTAGGGAGGTGTGGTGGACGAACGGACTGCGTATCCGGATTCGTCTCGTTGTTCTGAGCAACTTTCATGTAGAAAGTATTTTCATCAGAGCTACGGTTTATTTTCTATTAATTTTAAAAGATTTAAATCATTTTCAGGATTTATTTAATTATTTTAATGCAACATTATCCAGAATAGTGCACGCTGATGTCATCATGACGTCAGCATGACGTCAGCAGTCAACAGGGAGTTGACTGGGTCAATCTGACGTGTGGGTCCCACATGTCATTGACTGATTAGTCTAGTTAGGGTTTAATTAAACTATCTACGTAATTAGATTAATTAAATATGATTAATTAACTTAATTAATTCATTAACTATTTTAATTATTAATTAATTAATTGTTAATTAATTAATTATTTATATATTTATTTTTATTATACATATTTTTTTTAAATTCCTTTTTTTTAAAACCATTTTGGGGCGGGGGCCCCACATGTCTGTGGCCCATAGGGGCCCTTAGCGGGCACGGGCGCTGCAGATAACAGGCGCGGGCGTGGTGGCCGGCCCCCAACAAGGCGCCCGAGGGGGGCGCCGGCAAGGCGCAGAGCGGGTCGAGGCTGGCGGGGCGCCACCGGCGACCGCACAAGCGGCAGCAGGGCGTAGGGGGCCCAGGGTGGCACGTAACGAGGAGGACAAGGCACGGGGAGGCAGTCGTGGGTTCAGGGGAGGGGGAGCAGCGTGGGAGGCCGATGGCCACGGCGAACTAGGCAGGGCGCGGGGTCTTCGAGCGGTGCAGTGGGGCGAGGCCACCATGGTGACGGTGCACGCGCAGCCCGACTGGTCCCCGACGCCGGCTGGGGCGGAGGAGGGCGCCGGCCAAATGCTCGCGGGGGCGCGCGCGGGGTAGCGCGGGGGAGACAGAGAGGAGGGAGGTGCGGTGCTCACTGCGGGGAGTAGGGCCCGGGGCAGTGGGGG
>NW_025237964.1:0-4441 GCF_018294505.1 Triticum aestivum
CACACGGTGGATCTTCCAGTACAGCAAGTCCCAGAAAACAGACCTCGTTTTCCATACCTTCAGCAGCGGCTCTGGCGCCTTTCGCTTCTTTCCCGGCTCTGGCACCTTTTGCTTCTTTCCCGGCAGTGGGCAATCTTTCCAATTTTTCAACAGCCCGTCTATTTCCTCGCCGCTCCTCGTACGCGGTCGTCTTCGGAGTTCGGTTTCACCATCGAACAGATCCTTGCGTTTCCTCCACGGGTCATCGTCGCGAAGCCACCTTCGATGTCCCATGAACACGGTTTTCGAAGACCCAGGATCTCTATCTAGCTGGCGATATGTTGTGTCATCCATGCACCTGCCGCATCCAGAAAATCCGTGGACCACCTGCCCCGCAAGATATCCGTAACCGAGATAGTCGTGCACCGTCGTGAAATACTCTGTGGATGACGTACCTTTGGAATTAACGTAATGGAAGTGTCGTTTAGTCCAGCTGGTAGTTCACCACCATTCAGGAAATCAAGCACTGCCAGAAGTATGTCATCTTTCAATAAGTTCCAATGGCGCTGATAAAACTCCGCAGTGAATCCGTCTACGCCGGGCACTTTCGACGGCTCCATTTGAAATAGTGCAGTGGTTATCTCCGAGGCTTCGTACGGTTTACACAGCAAGTCATTCATGTCCGGTGTGACCCGACTGGGTACATGTGATAAAAGATCATCACTATTGCTGAAACCTTGGGAGGTGTACAGTGCTTCGTAGCAAGAATTTCCTCCTTATCTTCATCTCCCGAGGCGCAAACCGAGCCATCCGATCGCTGCAGGTTTGCGATCTTGTTAATACATTTATGTTGCTTTGCTTGCGCCTAAAAATAAGTCGTATTCCGATCCCCTTCAGGTAGCCAGGGGACCCGAGAACGGTTTTTCAACCATATCTCCTCCAGTCGTAGCGCTTCTCTGAGTTTTGACATGGTTACGCTTCTCTGAGTTCTAACATAATACACTAGATGCATGCTGGATTGCGGTCGATGTGTGGAGTAATAGTAGTAGATACATAATCGTTTCGGTCTACTAATTTTGAACGTGATGCATATATTCATGATCATTGCTATGGATATCGTCATAATTATTTGATCTTCTATCAATTGCCTAACAGTAATTTGTTTACCCACCGTATCATATTTTCTCGAGAGAAGTCACTAGTGAAATCTACGGCCCTCGGTCCGATGTTTTATCATATTTGCTTTTCGATCTTCTATCTTCTATCTTTTGCGATATTAATTTCGGATCTATATTTCCAAAAATCCAAAAATACCTTGCTGCACTTTTTTTTATTTCGTGTTTCATCAAGATCTATCTATCCAAACTCATACAAATTTATATATCTTTTTACCGAGGAGGGATTGCCAACCCCTCTTATGCGTCGCGTTTCAAGTATTTGTTCTTTGTGTGCAGGTAATATTTACATAGTGTTACTTGGTTCTCCTACTGTATTGATAACTTTGGTTTTATAACTGAAGAAAATACCTACTGTAGCTGTAGGGCATCATCCCTTCCTATTTACGAAAATACCGACACAGTTTCAAATCGCATCATCCGGCGGGGTATCCAGTGATTTTCATAGGAGCTGGTAAGAGAAACCAACGACTGTAGCAATTGCTTGTGAATCATAGTGGTTAGCGGTGGATAGGACCAGTGTGGCTTTAGTCATGACTAAGCCAGCTTGGAGACGTCCCTTCCCAGATTGGTGTCGACCATGGTCCTTGGCTTCGCTTCGAAGTGGTGGTAGATGGATGTAGACATGGATACTGCTCGTTGTTATTGTCCAATCTGCCGTTTGCATCTCCCCCTTCCCTTTTCCATTGATCGATCGGCGGGAATGACGGATGACGGTCCATCATAGTCACTAGTGGGTCAGGGATTCGTTTTCTATTAGAAGCCAGCTTGTGATGAAATATGGTAGTGAATTTATTCCACGGATTGATTTGTCATGGCGATTGGAAACACCGGTTGTTGCGGGAACATATGTTGTTCCCATTTCTATTCTTTTTGTAAGTAGACTAGTTCGACCTTTAATTTTTTTGAGAAGGAGTTCGACCGTTAAAAAAGATAATATTTTATGCCCCAGAGAATGGAGAGACAGGAGGCTTGCCTTGCCTTTTTCAAAAAATAAAATAGTTAAACCATATGATTCATTTATCATGATGCACATGCATAACAATCTTAAATTACTTTTGCTAGATGAACATCGCTGAATTCAAACATCTAGATGGTTATTTTTTATATTAATATATTTGTAATGAATTATAAATATTTGAAACAAAAGTATGGTCGATTCATGATCTTTTTTGGTGGACAGATATTGCATTAACATAGATGACGTTGTGCTACAATTCTGAATAAGGATTTTGTTTTTTAGTGTTATCTTAACGTCCAAAACACTGCTCACTTCCCCTAAAAAAACATGGCTCACCTTCTTTGGATGTACTTTAAGCCTTAATTACAATATTTGAAAGAATAATTCTGAAATTTTGAGAATCTATCTCCAATGCTAGCACCCATGCGAAGTTCAGGACCTGAAACCAGGCGGATAGGTTCTACTGCAAGTAACGGAACTAACTAAGCAACTCAGTCCACTTGTTAAATGCTAACACTGTATTAGAATTTTGTTTTTGTTTTCGTCAGAAGTATGAAACCAAGGATAAACTTTAATATATATAGTTAGGACTTTACCTGTACATTAAGGACCATCTACATTATACCTTTCTCGGCCTTTTGGCAAGGATCTCCCCCGAAGAATAATTTATTAGTTTGTACTACCTCTTTTTCCGGCTTATACTTCGAAGGATTTAATAGATCATGTGAGTATTTCCGTTCCGTTTTAAAAAAAAGTATTGCCGTTCCCATCAATTTGGTGATGAAATGATAGGAATTTATGCAAATACATCAATGTATGAAAGTTAAAATGTTCATATATCAAGATATTTATTTGTTAGTAATGGAAGAAATGAATCATTGTTTGTAATGGGGAGATTAAATCTTTGGGCTGCTTTTCATGTGACAAGGTCATAGCATACAGTTTATTGTCCTGATTGTCAGCCTTCTTTTACACATAAAAAGGCATATCCCAAAACTGTACACCAGGAGAACCCAGATCTCTTCTTCTCTTCCCCAGCACCAGATGCATCTCACTAGAATACCCCTCAATATAGGAAGCTAATTAGCCAGTGACAGTTGAAAAAAGTGTCTTGTTCAAACATTATCTAACTCCCATGGCCGCCTGCACACATGCATTGGAAACATCATAATTTTTTAAATTATCCAAACTCATATGTAAGATTTATTGTCTATGTTTATTTGTCCTATAGCAAAATCCTTCCTGTATTGTTGATCAAAAACAATGTGAATAGAAACAATTTTAAGAAAATTACATCGAGTATAGAGAATACAATAAAATCAAAACACGTAATCTACACCGGTAGCAATAACTATATCACTAAATTAACATCAAACTATCTAGGTGGACTACTCTGATATGTAGTCGTGAAACCAGTGATCATGGAGTCAGCGCACATGGGGTCATCCCCCCACAGTGGAGGACCAAGCGTCGTCAAGAATGATGGTGGGTGGACTCAATGGCACCGGGTCGTCACTCTCCTTACATGGTCGGGCCTTCCTCTCCTTAGCTAGCGGATTCTTCTTGGCTAGATCCTCAAAATACTTTATTAGGATCAGCTGCTGGTTCTTCTCAATGAGCGCCGCTAAGAGGTCCTCCGCACGCTTCTCCTTGACCGCGGAGTCGACTCTAATGGAAGCTGCGTCATCGGAGGAAGCCATAGCCGTGAAATCTATCGGTGCTAACACCTTTCATCACTTAATAAAAATAGCATAAGAATCAAACATCAAAGATTACTTATAAGCCAATTAATCATGGTGGATACTCTCTCACGGATATTTCGACTTTCAATGATGGTCCAGCTGGGCGAGTCCATCTTGTGTGAAAAATGTATATCACATGACGAACTCGCACAGGTCGACCGCCATCGGAAAAAGTCGATTTTCTTCCTCAAAGAACAACTCTCATCTACACTCTCTCACGTATATATGGTGGACACTCTTTCTGGTGGCGGTATATATGGTGGACACTCTCTCACGGATATTTTGTCTTTTGGTGACAGTCAAGCTGGGTGAGTCCATCGTGCATGACAACTATATATCACATGACAAATTCACCCGGATTGACCACCATCGGCAAAAGTTGATTTTCTTCCTCCAAGAACAACTCTTATCGATTGTTGGTGATGGTCGCTCTTCCTCTGATCCTCCTGATTTACAAAGATCGCAGAGGAGGAGCAGAGGAAGTGCGACCCCCTACGGCAACAGTCGGTAGCATTCCACTGAAAACATCTCTTATCTGTTAAATATGATCAACACTCACTCAAGATAAAAATGAATACAGACAA
>NW_025237965.1:0-4441 GCF_018294505.1 Triticum aestivum
GGGCCGTAGAAACAATGGGCCTTCTACGGGCCGTAGAAACAATGGGCCTTCTACGGGGCGTAAAAACAATGGGCCTTCTACGGGTCGTAGACACAATGGGCCTTCTGCGAGCCGTATCATCAATGGGCCTTCTACGGGTCGTATGATCGATTGGCAAAACATGTGCAATAATAGACCGCATTATGGCCGTAAACGGGCTAGAGTTGGAATCATCCGTTCATGGGCCAAACATAACAGGTCATCGTTAATTGGCCGTATTTGATGACGCTATGAAAACGGCCCAACATATTAACGGGCCACAAACGGGCCGACTGTAACCACGGGGTGAATTTGGCCCACAAGCAGAAAATGACAGTAACGGGCCGTAAGTAATCAAATACTGGAAATGAGCCCAAGAATAAATGGGCCCTGAGAAGGCCGAAAGATAACATGGGCTGGAAACGGCCCAATGGAATAATGGGCCGTTAATGGGTATAAAGTGATACACTGTTCATTACGGGCCAGTTTCACCACGGGTCGTTAATGGGCCAAGAGTTACAAAGGGCCTCATATGGGCCGAAAGGTGTCATGGGCCATACATGGGCCGGAAGTTAAAACGGGATGGAATCATATTGGACGGCCCAGATGACGCTACTGGGCCTAATTCGGATAGGTCGTAATGGGTCCTGGGTTAGCGAGCTGTAAATGGGCTATATGCGAACAGGCTGTTAACAGGCTTTCCGTGGGCCGGCCCGCCACCTTTTGACCAAGTCAAATGGGCTGGCCTTTTCACAAAAATGGGCCTTTGTTGGGTCGTGCCATGTGTCGACGTATCATAGGCGCCTTCGGTCCAATGAGTTGATGACATCTGTCCCAACGGTGAGCCGACACGTGTTTCCTCCAGTCAATGATGATTTTACACGTGGAAAATCTCCATTGGTCGGGGATGTTAACGGGTTATCAGATCCAAAACCGTACCTGATAGCTTAACGGCAAGCCGTTACAGTGGATGCCACGTGTCGGTCACCCTTGACGAAAGCACTTCTGTGACGCGCGATTTATCGTCATGGAAGTGGGCACTTCCGTGATGATAATTTTGGTAATGTCATGGAACACTTCTACGACAGCGCAGGTATGACTATCTTGATTCTGTTATAAAATTGTCATGGATGTACATGCATGACAGAAAACGTGACCTACTGTGACAAACACGTATCATCACGGAAGTGTATTTTTTTGTAGTGTCTGTTTGCCCATGATATGAATGATGTCATACTATGTTTATCCTACTTTAAACCATGTCTCTTTATCCTTACATGTCAACGAATGTGAGGAAATAGACAATACAGTAGGCATGCTACATGGACATATGTTCCGAAAGTGATTTTATTATGTAGTTCGCACTACAATACATGCTAATGTATTATAGTAGTACACCAAAATAAGTTATGTACAAACGTGAAACCTACTTTGTTTGTTTTTGTCTCATTAGTAACTTATCTGGTACACTAATCTACAAGTTCAAACTTTCAGCAAGCTATGGAACAAATGATTGAACAGCCACAACCACCTGAAGGTGACGAGGCTACCACAGGCACAATGTCACCTCTTGCTGCAGTGCATCAGTATCTCTCCACTAACAGTGCAAAAAGCACCTTCCTGCGTAATTCTGGGTTGGTTGTCAAGGTAACCTCAACCAAATCGCCTACTAAACAAAATCTTCCGGCTAGACAGAGTGATATATCTGTGCTCCAGACACAAGTCCAATTCTTAATGGACGTCGTTTCGGAAACAAGAACAGTGGTTGACAAATGTCGTCAAGATATGAATGGTTTTCAAAGCAGACTATCAGACATTTGCTTCGTTGTTCAAGAGCAATGGCGGAAAAAAGGGAATGATCATGCTGCTCCATCAGATTCTACAGCCTGAAACATTAGCACTCAGGTCAAATGATATGTGCTTCTATACATCTGATGGTGCTTTATCTGCAAGGACTGTAAACTTTATGCCAACGGGCCTTTTGTTGTATGGCTGGAATTTATTTTGTTGTGATACAACATTTATCGTGCTGCCAAAAGCTATAGAAATTACGATGCTATTTTTGTATAGTGTAGGTTTATCTTAGTAATGTATTCGGCCGAAAGCTCCGTAGGAACCCAACGTGCCAACATTCGTTAGGCCCATTCCAATTGGGCTAAAAATGATTATGGGTCGTAATTTGCATGTAGCCCACTACAAATATCTGGGCCTAAATCAGCATAAGCTTTCATATTTTTGGTAGGCATGTGCCCCTAGTGGGCCTTTAACAGGCCTAAACATAATTTGGGCCCTCAGTAAAAATAGGCCATTAACATGTGTAATTATCTCAAGCCCATAAATAACGTGGGCCTTTAATAGGCCGAAAGTGAGATTGGGCCCTAATTGTTCCAAATAACCCACTGGTCATTAACATGCCAAAATGTATTTCATTTACAATGCGGATCGTTCACAGGCCGAAATTCAGACGGGCCGTAAATGCGTCGGCCTACTACACGGGCCTTTAATAGGCCGGAAGTTCGGTCGGGCTTTATTAGTATCAGTTTTATATGGGTCGTTAATAGGCCCGATGTGACGTTGGGCCACATATGGCCCATGGATTTCGTCCGACGTTAACAGGCCGAAAATCACAATAGGCTGGAAGTGGCCCAAATCTAGAGTGGGCCTCTAACAGGCCGAATGAATATGACCCAAATCCTTCACGGTCGTTTATGGGCCGAAAGTTTCAATGGCCAATAAATGGTCCCAAATTAAGCAGGACATTTAACAGGCCGGAAACACACCGGGTCATAATTCGGCCCAAATACTTAGCGGACTGTTAATGGGCCAGAAGTGACCATGGGCCGCGATGATGACAAGTTTAGAACGGGTCATTGACGGGCCGATTTGACAATTGTCGTACGGGCCTTAACTGCGAATGGGTCGTCTGCAAGTAGGCCATTAATGGGCCAGCCCGCTAATTTTGACTGGGCCAGCCTTTTTAACCTAAATGGGCCGCCGTTGGGCCTTGCCATGTGTCGACGTATCATAGGTGCCTCTTGTCCATTGGGCGGTTGACATCTGCCCTTTTCGGGTGCTGACATGTGGTTGCTATAGCCAATGATAATTTTACATGTGGAAAATCCTCATTGGTCCCAGCTGTTAACGGGTTATCAGATCCAAACTGGAACCCGATAGCTTAACGGCGACCCGTTACGGTGGATGCCACGTGTCGGTCACCCTTGACTAAAGCACTTCTATGACGCGCAATTTATCATCATGGAAGTGGACACTTCCGTGATGATAATTTTGGCAATGTCATGGAACACTTCTATGACAGAACAGGTATGGCTATCTCGATTCTGTCATAAAATCGTCATGGATGTACATGCATGCCAGAAAACGTGACCTACTGTGACAAACACGTATCATCACGGAAGTGTATTTTTTGCAGTGGAAGTAGGCGATCTCCTTGCCCTTACAAACTTCTTGATTCAACTCCACATCTTGACGGAGGCTCCCAAGCAACACCTAACCAATCTAGGAGACACCACTCTCCAAAAGTTAATAGATGGTGTGTTGATGATGAAGTCCTTGCTCTTGTGCTTCAAATGATAGTATCCCCAACACTCACTCTCTCTCTAAGATTTGGATATGGTGGAAAGATGGTTTGAGTGGAAAGCAGCTTGGGGAAGACTAGAAATCAAGATTCTTGTGGTAGGATTGGAATATCTTGATCTCAACACATCATTAGGTGCTTCTCTCTCAGAAAATGTATGGTGGAAGTGTAGGCATGTTCTGGTGGCCCTCTCAAAAATGGAGAATGGGGTGGAGGGATATATATAGCCTCCACACAAAATCCAACCGTTACACACATTTGACCCATCTCGGTGAGACCGAATGATTAAACTTGGTGGCACCGATTATTTCAAGAATGTGAACGTTAGGAATCTCGGTGGGACCGACTAGAACAACTCGGTGAGACCGATGTGCTAGGGCTTAGGGAAAGCATCATCTCGGTGGCACCGATTGCATCAATTCGGTGAGACCGAAGTGAAGCAATAAGGCAACAGAGAATCTGCCAAGCCAACTCGGTGAGACCGACTGCATAACTCGGTGAGACCGAAATAAATGCAATAAGTCAGAGAGTGTTGGCAGGGCCATCTCGGTGAGACCGAGACCCGTATCGGTGAGACCGAACTGTTAGGGTTTCTGGCTATGGCTATGTCATATTAACTCGGTGGCGTCGGATGGAAAGAATCAGGAGTTGGAGTTTAGGGCTTTGACATATTTGGATGGAGAGAGTGGCTGAGGGTTTTGGAGCAATATCACTAAGCATTTGAGCAAGCAAGTCATTAAGCAACACCTCATCCCCTTTTAAAAGTATTGGCTTTCCTATGGACTCGATGTGATCTTGGATCACTAAAATAAAGATGAAGAGTCTTGA
>NW_025237966.1:0-4440 GCF_018294505.1 Triticum aestivum
CAAGAAAATCCAATGATCAATGAAAGCAACCCAAAAGAAAACAACGGCCGGAATAAGTGCAAGTGTAAGAGATCAGAAATCACCTTCGCTGAACTATTGGATAAATATCAAAGGAAGAGTGAAGACAAGGATGCTTGTCAGCCCAATCATGCGAATTGACTAAGATCGCCCCTAAGGCACAAATATGAGGATCGGTATTGGCAAAGTGTGAATTTTAATGCAACATATTCATATCCTTATTTTGGGCTGCCAATGTCAATGCTGTGGATGCCTCCCTATGCTCATATAGATCAATATCCATCATGGGATAGGTATGATACAAGGGCACATTCTCCATCTTATTTTAGACCATCTCACCAATATTATGGAGCTCCGAGAATATCAACATTTGAACAATCACATGTTAAAGACCATTTCAATCATAAGGAATCGGTCCAGAACTCAAGGAAGAAGAAAGAGGTGGTCAAGCAAGTTTACCATGTTAAAGGAGATGGTCGTAAGAGTGGAACTTCAGATTTGATATCAAATGAAAAAGAGCCAGTTAAAGTGTTTACATTGGCTACTAAAGGCAATGAAATGAACCAACCAATTATTGAGAATCAAAGTGCCAAATTTGAAGAAGAGAAGTGGAGAGTGTACAAGGACGAAAAGGAATTGCGATTGGTCAAAACGGAATCACAACTGAGTTGTCCACTCGGCTTATCGTATTGGCAAAAGAAGGAATTACAAAATCTTAGTGCACAACAGCTAAGACAGAAGAACATGGCATGGGTTCCCAAGAGGATCATTCATAAAAAAATGATGTGCATGCTTCTATTATGACAATTACAATAAAAGTGAAGAATGGGAAGAATGGAAGCAACAAACAATTAAGCCGAAGGTGTGCATCACAACATCAAAATCTTCGGTTAGCACATCATCCATTTTCTCAACAATGCCATTGATGCCATTGCCATAGAATTCATCCACAGGTATGATCAATTACCCTCCATGGACTTATTTTTGTCTATGGATGCAACATAATTTTCTATATCATGACAGGGTATTACCAAATCACTATACATTTGGTTAGTTACATTATTGTTGCTAATACCAAGGGGTCGAAATCTTTTATTGCTATTTCATTTGTTTATTTTGGCTATACATACTTTGGTGGGTGAATTCTACATGGACCTTGTGGTAATGGCGGATATTTATCTATCGCCCTAAGAATATATCTAAGAATGACCGGTGTGGTATTCTAACATCATCCTTAGTTTGAGTAGAGATTGAAATAAGTGCTTTTATAGAAATCTGTCAAATTGATGCCATTGAAGATATTATGCAGAGGCCAATCCACCAAAACTACAAAGCGGACTTACGTTTTGATTGGGTGTGCTTTGGCTTATTAATTTTCAGAATTTATGTAAAGCCAAATCATGGTTGATTTTTTTATTGAGCATCATATTGACATCATGCATAATACTGGTGTCAGCTTTATCTCTCTAGTACCACGGTGATTATATATTGATGATTAAATTTGTAGCAATGGCCAAGGTCTTGTTGTTGTTTATATATCTCCTTATGGTGCTATTCTATGAAGCCTCATACCGCTTAAAATATTTATGCACAAATGATCAAAGCCGAATATGCAATGTTATTCGGTTTGGAGCTTTTTGGTTCCATAGGTGCTAATAACATTGAGGCTTTCAGTGATTCGTTATGAGTGGCGCAACAAATATCCAAGGGTTATCAATGTTTTTACGAATCACTTATAGTTTACCTTGAGGTATGTGTAAATACAGAATTTACCTTGGGTTGCTTTATTATTGTTCATATATTTAGACATGACAATTCGAATGATTTGGCACAACAAGAATTTGACTACTATGTTAATCATGGTGTACTTCATTTCTCTCAATAGCCGATGCTTCGTCTCGTCAAGATAGGTAAGGCCGAACCGAAGTCTGCAAGTTCGAACACTAATGAAACTTTTATGTAGGCGAAATAAGGATCGGAGGAAGTTCATTCTTGATTATCTGCAAAATCCTAGAGAAAGGGTGGACAATATGGTTGATGGTTGGTTTTGACATGCATATCTATGGAACTTTATAGCCGAATTAATGAAGTTCAGAAAGTTTCACCCAAGCTTGCATCAGAATATTCACACAAGCATTGGCCGATATAAAGTTGTCATCCTAAGAACATGCAAAATAGTTGATGGAGTGTTGACATCGTCCTTAGAGAAAGCTATGTGCAAGTTATTTTTCGGCACACAAGCTTTGCCAAAAAACTGGGGGGCATGTGTTAACACCCGATTTTGGCACGGTCAAGAACTTATTTAAGATGGCCTCAAATGGAGAAGTGATCTACATGAAGGAGTTCTGTATTGTTGATATAAACATCTTCGAAGTTTGGACCATCACCGTCCGATTTCATCTCAAAGGACGAACTATGCTCAAAGTACCAAGATCTTGTATTAGAGTACATTTTGGCTAATTAAGCCCCCAAGACGACCTCATATGAAAACATGATCTACACGAATTGTCTTCGTCGTGTCGAACCAATCAATTTTTATATAAATATTGTCCCAATCCGAGTTGGTATGCAAAATTTAGAAGCAACACTTCATGGACTGGTCCTAAGTGAAAAAGTGACGCGATGGACCAAACACCCACCTAGGTGGTGTCTGATGGGTCGTGCGAGTTATTCGGCCTTTGCCGGCTAAATGAAGCTTGCGGAGATGGAGACCTTGCCGGCGTGGAAAGCTTGCCGGGGTGGGGACCTTGCCGGCACCGAAGCTTTCTGGTGTGAAGCTTGCCCGGGTGAAAGCTTGTCGGGGTAGAAACATTGCCGGGGTAGAAACCTTGATGGGGCGGAAACCTTGCCTGATGAAAGCTTGCCGGGGTAGAAACCTTGCCGGGGTGGAGACTGTCAAAGACAATCCGACCAAAAGTTGAAGATGGGCTCGAAAGGTTATTCAGATGGTGTCGTATGGGAAAGTGTTCTACACGGAAGTTGTGCGTATCATCGAGACGGTCAACTTTGCATTCAGATTCATCATCATCAGAGATAGTATATGGCCTAACGAATTGTTACAAGACTCAGACAGTTTAGAAGACTTCATAATTGAATCCGACCCACACTTAAAGATAGGCCCTAAAAGTCATATGGCCTTAAAAGGAGAAGTGGCCCATGCTGTCTTATGCGGATTATCAAGGCGGACCGGTTTGATGTTGAACTCGACTCCATCTAAGTTAGTATGCGATTTCTATGGCCCGCGCAAGAAGCAGGACAGAAGTATGGGACAGATTCGGGCAAAATCCGAGTTGCACTGAAACTAGAACCGTAGGACGTGAATTGATGTAATTTTCTTGTAAGGAAAGCCTAGACGAATCATTTTCTTGTACGAGAAGTCCAGCCGCCTCTTATATATGTGAGGGTGACAGCCGATTGAAACAACACCAGTCCAACAAATAAATCTACTACTTTTTTGTGTCCATCTACTTTTTATCTCTCCCTTGTTTCTTCTTCTTGTTCTTCGCTAGTTCTTCATGCTGGAGGGCTGCGGATCCACGAGGCTCTAGGGGCGGCCGAATCGACCTGGAGCAACTCATAGCCACCGCTAGCTCGACGGGGTCCCTCCCGGGAAACCGGGGCTTTGGGTCTACAAAAGCATCTGTCGGTTGTCCTGCGTATCGCGCTGCCGGTTAGATCTCCTTCGTCGCGAGCTGAGGTGCATCACCCCCATGCGTCGAGGGTACACGGTCACGTGTTCGTGTGCGAACAATTTCCTAGAATCATGCAATATCTATCTAGGAGATGCATAGCAATAAGAGGGTAAGAGTGTTTCCATGTACCCTCGTAGACCAAAAGCGGAGCCGTTTGACAATGCGGTTGATGTAGTCGGACTTCTTCTCGTTCTGACCGATCAAGTACCAAACGTACGGCACCTCCTAGTTCTGCACATGTTCAGCTCGATGACGTCCCTCGAACTCTTGATCCATCAAAGTGTCGAGGGAGAGTTCCGTCAGCACGACAGCATGGTGATGGTGATGGTGAAGTGATTCGCATAGGGCTTCGCCTAAGCACTATGTGAATATGACCGGAGACGTAAACTGTGGAGCGGGGTGCCGCACATGGCTAACAATGTTTGTTGTGTGTTCTAGGCACCCCCTCCCCATGTATATATAGGTGGGAGGGGTAGTGGAGCAGCCTTGGGGCGCCCCAAGTAGGAGGAATCCTACTTGGGGGCATCCTCCAATTCGGCCTCCCCCTTTACTTATCTCTAGAGGGGGGAAGGAAAGAGGGGAGAGGGGAAAGGAAGGGGGGATCCTATTCCCTCTATTTCCTTTACTCCTCCCCTTTTACTTTGTCCACTTAGATCGGCCCATATGGGGGCGCATGGGCTGGTCTATCCCGCCCTAGGCCCAATAAGGCCCATATCTTTGCTGGGGGGGG
>NW_025237967.1:0-4440 GCF_018294505.1 Triticum aestivum
AAATGTTCATGAATACATCGAATCATTCATTTCCACCACAAGAAAGGAGGTGCCGATAAGTTCAAGGCGTTGCAACGTATAAGGGCGAAATCATACAAGCTACGCGCGAATTTGGTTGATTTTGGTGGAACTACACAAAAAGAATAGCTGGTTTATTTAGCACGAGGTGCCATGTCAATGTCCGAACTGATGGCAAACCCTGCCCATTCCACAATCGTAGGCATTTGATATTTTGGAATGGGAAAACCTTGTAAAATTTTGCTCATTGATTTTAGCAAGAAGACATGCGTTTGATATTTTCGAATGGGACGCCCTTTGCTGTCAGCAGCGTCGATCCATTTTTTCTTTATTCTTTAGTTGTGAAGTAAATATTGGCTCTGACATGTGAATCGCTGAGATGCATAATCATCGATTGTTTTGAATGTTCTCTATGACTTGTGAATCGCTGTGATTGCAATGTACAGGAATGCTAAAAAGCTGCTCAAACTCTTTGTACTCCTTCTGTTCCTTTTTACTTCGCACATTGTCTGGTAGCAAACAACTGAAGTGCTCAAGTTCTCTAGAAAATGACTATCTCATGAGCTTGCTCAACCACAAAGCGCTCTTCAATCAGCCTGTAATCATAGAATTGCTCCATGATGTACAGCTCAGTGCCAGCAACCGAAGGGTAGCAACGGTGGCCTTACTTGGACCCGAGCGGCGGTGACCTACCGTGTTCTACTCTTCTTCGTTTTCTGTGTGGCGTGGCCTCGTTGGCAGCGGGGCGGGGCCTCGATGGAGCCGGTGATGTCCTCTGTCTCGTTGCCAGCGGGTGGTGCCTTGACGGAGCGGGGGAAAATCCTCCCCCTTGTTGCCGGCAGGGTGGGGCCTCGATGGAGCCGATGATGTCCTATGCCTCGTTGTTGGCGCCACGGGGCCTCAGCAGAGCATGGCCTCGTCGGAGCCAGTATTATCCTCTGCCTCGTCCTCGGTCTCGCCAAACAGAGCCTATGCCGGTTCATCGCCCTCTTTGTAGGCGGCCGCAGCCTCCGCCACCCGCATGCGGTACCGCTAGCGCTCGAGGTGGCCCTCACGGGCGGAGCGGTACGAGTCGAGCAGCGCCTCCTGCTCCGCCCGCTCTGCGGTGATCTGCTCCTCCGCCTGCAGGTGCTCCTGGAGGAGATGGTGGTTGTAGGTGGTGTCGGCCTGCGCCTCCCGGAACTGCTCCTCACGCTTCTGCCTCACCGTGTCCATATATTAGGCACGGGCCTCGCTGATGGTCATGGTGCAATGCACCGGTGAGGATGGCGCGGAGGAGGGGGTTGGCGCCAGAACATCGACTACCATGTTCTCCATTGGGACGTCGTCGTCCTCCGGCTGCCTATCGGCCAGCCAGTCGGTAGCAATGGCTACCATCTCCTTGTGGTCCATCGTCCGCCCGTCCCGAAGAGCGCTGGAGCGCGAGGAAGCCATGGTGGGCAGTAGTGGTGTGGATAGGAGAATAGGAACAGATGCGGATGACTGCGGCTATGGCCGAGGCAGCAGTTTATATAGCAATGGTGGGCGGTGGAGGGATGGACGTGTGGCGCCGGAGTAGCCGCCTCGGCAACCGTGTATCATTAATGTGGGCGGCAGAAGGACGGACGGACGGCCCGTGTGTCGTTTGAAGGCGGAGAAATCGCATGCACCGGGAAGCGGGGTGGGCGGCGCTGACCGTTTCGGGCGGAAAGTGCACGTGGGCGAGGGAGGTGGTCTGGGTGGGCCAGGGCAGTCAGACTTGTGCTTGGCAGCGGGTCGGTCCAGCAGCCGGACATGCTGGCTCGCCAGCTACCTCGCTGAGCTGAGCGACGACAATCAGACGATGGACGTAGCTTCTGACCAGGAGCCGGCGCCACTGTCCAAGCCGGTTCATGCCGTGTTCACCATAGAGCAGGTGCGGCCGCACTTCGACAACCTAATGGCGGAAGAGCTACCAGCGTAGGAGAACCTGTGCTGCAACCTCTGTCTCCTCAACGAGCACCGGTGAACAAGCGAACGACAATGCCGTCACGGACATGTGGCCCTATGATCCTGGCTTCCCGAATGAGCAGCGGACGCTGTATCAGACCATCCGTAGGGCCCGCGAGGCCCTCTCCGTTTTCCTTCGAGTTGTTGCGCTCGCCATGGCGCCGCCCTCTCACATTGTCAACATGGTCAACGGACATGAGGAAGAGGAGATCACTTTACTTGGAGAGGATGATAGCAAGTGCCTCCTTATTAGTATATAAAACTATAAATTTTTTGCTTCCTCCTGGTTTCCTGACATAACGGTCCCACACCATTGTGAACCTATGTAGTCAATAAATGAGAGAATTGCACAAGAAGCGGCCGACAGCTGGGACCAAGCAGCTTGAGCAGTATTTGTGTTTTTGAGGTGTGAGCACTTTAGAGTTTTTCTTGAGCGATGTTTAGCCCAGATATTAATTTTTCTCCTCTGAACAACAACGAAAACATCGCTGCAGCTATTAACTGGGCGGGCTGTGGCCTGTCTAGCCTAGGCCAGATATCCAGCCCAGATATTAATTTTTTTCAAGCTGAAAATGGCTAGCCCAGCTATACTTTTTTTAGGAATACCCAGGCAAGGTCAAGTTGTTATTCTCCGCCCCGCTGGGCTACAAATCTTTCCTAGGAGGGATGCATTAGGCTTAACAAGAAAATGGGCTTTAAGAAATAATAAATGGGATGCAATTACAAAAACTGGGCAGTAACTATAAAAAATGCACCAAACACGTAATTACTTTATAAAATTTTATTTTTGGATATTGAAAATTTTAATTTCATTAATTGTTGCGTACGCAATGTTTCGTTGGATTTTTACATAATATAAATTTATATTGAAATTGTATTTAATCTGACTAGAAATTTCGGGATAAAAATATTTCGGATCCCATCAAAATGTGGGAAATTTTATTGAATTCTGTTTTGAACAGTTGGTTGAAATGGGCTGTACTTTTAACAAACTGTAAATGGGCTGTAGTAAATTCCAGTAGAATTCAAAAAAGGGATGTACATTCTTACAAATCACAAATGGGCTATAAGTTCTCTCCCACACACTTGTGGGCCTACTAAGTTGACGCATCCCCTATAAAAAGAAGTTGACGCGTATGCAAGGCTTTGTCAACTTATTATATTCAACACACGGTTCTAGCAGCAGTGGCCGTTGGATGTCCATCCAACGGATGCCGTGCTTCGTCTTCAATCTCGGATATTCTAGCTTCACCCGCCCAAAAAATGATTCCTCCCCTTGACATCTGGGGCGCACCGTTTCGAAAGCTGACCTGTGGGCCTACTAAGTTGATGTGTACCAAGGGCTTTGTCAGCTTAGTCAATATGAATGATTCTAGCTGCAGTGACCGTACAATGTCCACCCAATGGCCGTAGTGCTTCTTCAACCTCTGGTCTTCTTGCTCCAGCCGCCCAGAGGAGCGCCGGTCGTGCCGCGTGCTCCTGCCTCCCGTGGCCGGCTGTGATGCCGCGGAGGCCTCACCGCCCCCTACTACTCCAACCGCTGGCCATGCCATCCATCTACTCACCCACACCCCCTGTTATTCCGTGGCGACGGCAGCCTCACACCGCAGCCGAACCAGTGAACCCTCGAACTCCTCTCCGCATGGGCTTCCATTGCCGTGTCTTCCCCGGCTCCGTGTCGTCCCCTTCCTAGGCCTCGCTGTCATCCATCGCCCAGGTGCTCTCGGCGCGGCATGGTCAACGTGGTCAAGGAACGGCTTCCATTGGACGTGGACTGTACGTGGAGAGGCTGACAGCTGGGTCCATGACGGCAGCAAGGAAGTGCCTCCTTATTACACAGAAAATAATGTTTCCTCCACCTGACAGCAGGGACCCACCGGACGGGCCACCGTATTTCACGAAAAGAACATTTGCCCCCTGTTAGTGTCAAAACCGGCGGATCTCGGGTAGGGGGTCCCGAACTGTGCGTATAAGGCGGATGGTAATAGGAGGCAGGGGACACGATGTTTACCCAGGTTCGGGCCCTCTCGATGGAGGTAATACCCTACTTCCTGCTTGATTGATCTTGATGATATGAGTATTACAAGAGTTGATCTACCACGAGATCGTAGAGGCTAAACCCTAGAAGCTAGCCTATGGTATGATTGTTGTTGTCCTACGGACTAAACCCTCCGGTTTCTATAGACACCGGAGGGGGCTAGGGTTACACATAGTCGGTTACAAGGGAGGAGATCTACATATCCGTATTGCCAAGCTTGCCTTGCACGCCAAGGAGAGTCCCATCCGGACACGGGACGAAGTCTTGAGTCTTGTATCTTCATAGTCCAACAGTCCGGCCAACAGATATAGTCCAGCTATCCGAGGACCCCCTAATCCAGAACTCCCTCAGTAGCCCCTGAACCAGGCTTCAATGACGATGAGTCCGGCGCGCAGATTGTCTTCGGCATTGCAAGG
>NW_025237968.1:0-4440 GCF_018294505.1 Triticum aestivum
TCCGTACTGACTTCAATACTGAAATACAGCACCACGATGACCCGACTCGGTCGTGTATCACTAATTTCAGTACTAAAATTTAGTATTGTGATTATCCACATTAATATATCAATATTGGTTTCGATACTGAAATATAAAATGACGATCATCACACTCAGTTGTATATCACTAATTTTGGTATTAAAATTCAGTATTGCGATTATCCACCAATATTTCAATACTGATTTCGAGACTTAAAAACAAAACGATGATCACGAGACTTAGCTGTATACACAAATTTGTTACTAATATTCGATACTGCGATTATCCACGTAAATATTGCAGTATTGATTTCAGTAGTGAAAAACAGCTGGATGAACGCATGACTCAATTCTATATCACTAATTTTGGTACTAAAATATAGCATTGGGATTAACCACGTTAATATTTCAATACTGAAAAAAATAGCACCACAATGACCCGACGGAGTTGTAAATTTCTAATTTCGGTACTAAAATTCAGTATTGTGATTATCCACTTTACTATTTCAATATTGATTTCAGTACTGAAATATAGCACCAAGATGACCCGACTATGCTTTACATCACTCATTTCGGTACTAAAATTCAGTATTGCGATTATCCACTTTATTACTTTAATACTGATTTCAGTACTGAAAAACAAAACGACGATCACCCGACTCACTTCTATATCACTAATTTCGGTATAAATTTTACTATTGCGATTATCCATGTTAGTACTTCAGTATTAATTTGAGTACTCAAAAATAGCTTGACTAACACCTGACTCGGTTCTATATCACTAATTTAGTACTAAAACATAGTATTGTGATTATCCACGTTAATATTTAGTATTGAAAACCGCACCACGATGACCCGACTCGATTGTATATCACTAATTTCGGTACTAAAATTCACTGTTCTGATTATCCACGGTAATATTTCAGTACTTATTTCAATATAGAACTAGATCACCAAGATGACCCGACTATGTTCTATATCACTCATTTCGGTACTGAAATTCAGTATTGCGATTGTCCACCTTAATATTTCAATACTGATTTCAGTACTGAAATACAAAACGAGATCACCCGACTCACTTGTATATCACTAATTTTGGTACTATAATTCAGTATTTTGATTCTTCACATTAATTTTTCAATACTGATTTCAATACTAAAAATAGCACTAGGATGACCTGACTCAGTTTTATATCACTAATTTCGGCATAAAATTCAGTATTGGGATTATCAATGTTAATATGTCAGTATTGATTTGAGTACTAAAAAATAGCATGACTAACACCTCACTCAGTTCTATATCACTAATTTTGGTATTAAAACTCAGTATTATGATTATACATGTTAACATTTCCGTACTGACTTCAATACTGAAATACAGCACCACGATGACCCGACTCGGTCGTGTATCACTAATTTCAGTACTAAAATTTAGTATTGTGATTATCCACATTAATATATCAATATTGGTTTCGATACTGAAATATAAAATGACGATCATCACACTCAGTTGTATATCACTAATTTTGGTATTAAAATTCAGTATTGCGATTATCCACTAATATTTGAATACTGATTTCAAGACTTAAAAACAAAACGATGATCACGAGACTTAGCTGTATATCACAAATTTGGTACTAATATTCGGTACTGCGATTATCCATGTAAATATTGTATTATTGATTTCAGTACTGAAAAACAGCTGGATGAACGCATGACTCAATTCTATATCACTAATTTTGGTACTAAAATATAGCATTGAGATTAACCACGTTAATATTTCAATACTGAAAAAACAGCACCACGATGACTCGACTGAGTTGTAAATTTCTAATTTCGGTACTAAAATTCAGTATTGTGATTATCCACCTTAATATTTCAATATTGATTTCAGTACTAAAATATAGCACCAAGATGACCCGACTATGTTTTACATCACTCATTTCGGTACTAAAATTCAATATTGCGATTATCCACTTTAATACTTTAATATCGATTTCAGTACTGAAAACCAAAACGACGATCACCCGACTCACTTCTATATCACTAATTTCAGTATAAATTTTACTATTGCGATTATCCATGTTAGTATTTCAGTATTAATTTGAGTACTCAAAAATAGCTTAGCTAACACCTGACTCGGTTCTATATCACCAATTTCAGTACTAAAACATAGTATTGTGATTATCCAAGTTAATATTTAATATTGAAAACCGCACCACGATGACCCGACTCGATTGTATATCACTAATTTTGGTACTAAAATTCAGCGTTCTCATTATCCACGTTAATATTTCGTACTTATTTCAATACTGAACTAGATCACCAAGATGACCCGACTATGTTCTATATCACTCATTTCGGTACTGAAATTCAGTATTGCGATTATCCACCTTAATATTTCAATACTGATTTCAGTACTGAAATACAAAACGAGATCACCCGACTGACTTGTATATCACTAATTTTGGTACTAGAATTCAGTATTTTGATTCTTCACGTAAATTTTTCAATACTGATTTCAATACAAAAAATAGCACTAGGATGACCTGACTCAGTTTTATATCACTAATTTCGGCATAAAATTCAGTATTGCGATTGTCACTGTTAATATCTCAGTATTGATTTGAGTACTAAAAAATAGCATGACTAACACCTCACTCAATTCTATATCACTAATTTTGGTATTAAAACTCAGTATTATGATTATACATGTTAACATTTCCGTACTGACTTCAATACTGAAATACAGCACCACGATGACCCGACTCGGTCGTGTATCACTAATTTCAGTACTAAAATTTAGTATTGTGATTATCCACATTAATATATCAATATTGGTTTCAATACTGAAATATAAAATGACGATCATCACACTCAGTTGTATATCACTAATTTTGGTATTAAAATTCAGTATTGCGTATATCCACTAATATTTCAATACTGATTTCAAGACTTAAAAATAAAACGATGATCACGAGACTTAGGTGTATATCACAAATTTGTTACTGATATTCGGTACTGCGATTATCCATGTAAATATTGCAGTATTGATTTTGGTACTAAAATAGCATTGAGATTAACCACGTTAATATTTCAATACTGAAAAAACAGCACCACGATGACCCGACTGAGTTATAAATTTCTAATTTCGGTACTAAAATTCAGTATTGTGATTATCCACCTTAATATTTCAATATTGATTTCAGTACTGAAATATAGCACCAAGATGACCCGACTATGTTTTACATCACTCATTTCGGTACTAAAATTCAGTATTGCGGTTATCCACTTGAATACTTTAATACTGATTTCAGTACTGAAAAACAAAACGACGATCACCCGACTCACTTCTATATCACTATTTCGGTATAAATTTTACTATTGCGATTATCCATGTTAGTATTTCAGTATTAATTTGAGTACTCAAAAATAGCTTGACTAACACCTGACTCGGTTCTATATCACTAATTTCAGTACTAAAACTTAGTATTGTGATTATCCACGTTAATATTTAGTATTGAAAACCGCACCATGATGACCCGACTCGATTGTATATCACTAATTTCGGTACTAAAATTCACTGTTCTGATTATCCACGGTAATATTTCAGTACTTATTTCAATATAGAACTAGATCACCAAGATGACCCGACTATGTTCTATATCACTCATTTCGGTACTGAAATTCAGTATTGCGATTGTCCACCTTAATATTTCAATACTGATTTCAGTACTGAAATACAAAACGAGATCACCCGACTCACTTGTATATCACTAATTTTGGTACTAGAATTCAGTATTTTGATTCTTCACGTTAATTTTTCAATACTGATTTCGATAATAAAAATAGCACTAGGATGACCTGACTCAGTTTTATATCACTAATTTCGGCATAAAATTCAGTATTGGGATTATCAATGTTAATATGTCAGTATTGATTTCAGTACTAAAAATTAGCATGACTAACACCTCACTCAGTTCTATATCACTAATTTTGGTATTAAAACTCAGTATTATGATTATACATGTTAACATTTCCGTACTGACTTCAATACTGAAATACAGCACCACGATGACCCGACTCGGTCGTGTATCACTAATTTCAGTACTAAAATTTAGTATTGTGATTATCCACATTAATATATCAATATTGGTTTCGATACTGAAATATAAAATGACGATCATCACACTCAGTTGTATATCACTAATTTTGGTATTAAAATTCAGTATTGCGATTATCCACCAATATTTCAATACTGATTTCGAGACTTAAAAACAAAACGATGATCACGAGACTTAGCTGTATACACAAATTTGTTACTAATATTCGATACTGCGATTATCCACGTAAATATTGCAGTATTGATTTCAGTAGTGAAAAACAGCTGGATGAACGCATGACTCAATTCTATATCACTA